>NC_086444.1:1009279035-1009579035 GCF_028390025.1 Pseudophryne corroboree | reverse complement strand
ATAAATTTCATAAACCTTCCTATCAAATTGCATCCACTCTGCACAGTCCACACATATCCTCACATGTCTTCTCATTCTTCACTTTCCATTCCTCTAGACCCCGGTTCATTATTGCAGTATGACCATATCATACAGCCCACCAAGAACCTTTGCAATCTGGCAGACAACTATGCAATAGATAGCACCTTTCCTTGTGTATACATTCCTATTTCCCTATAGATTGTAAGCTTGCGAGCAGGGCCTTCCTACCTCTATGATTGTTTATTACCCAGATATAAGGAGAGAAACAGGAGAGAAGCAGAAGGACAGCAGACTATCTTCCCCACCTCTACAAAAGAACTGCAATCAATATACTGCAGTGAGTTACCAAATCCACTACCACCAATGCCTGCAGCCTGCACAGCCTGGACACTGAACTACCTGTCTGATTAAGTAACAGCCCTACTGCTCTCACACATTGCTTAACCTCCTCATTTATACAATCTACAACCACTGTGTATCCAGATCAGCCTTTCCATTCCTTCCATTATTTCTTAAAATCCTGTTTGCACTGTCTTTGCTTTCACTACACCCCACCTTCTCCTTGTTCATTCAATATTATACCCACACCATTCTATTCCTCAGAACAACACTACTGTACTGGAATTAGGGCTCCTCGATCCTGTCCCATACCAATCCTCAGTGCCAGGTCTTACCCCCCAAATTCCAAATCACCCACATGCACTCAGAACCCAGTCAACCTTATCCCAATTTCCCCTGTCCCCTCCCTTCCTTTCTCCAGTGCACTCTAAAATGCTAGATCAATCTGCAACAAGCTGCCAACTATCCACGACCTCTTCATCTCCCACTCTTTTAACCTTCTTGTCATCACTGAAACCTGGCTCTCCTCCTCTGACACCACCTTCCCTGCTGCCCTCTCCTACGGAGGACTCTCCTTCACCCAAATGGTCAGACCTGATGACCGCCAGGTCGGAGGCGTGGGTATCCTTCTCTCCCCAAACTGCACCTTTCATGTCATCCCACCTGAGCCCTCCCTCACCTTCTCCACCTTTGAGGTCAATACTATCCGCCTCTTCTACCCCATTCACCTCCTTGTAGCAGTGATATACCATCCCCGGCCACTGTTCACCTTTCCTTGATAACTTTGCTGCCTGGCTTCCCCACTTTCTCTCCTCTGACCTCCCCTCTGTCATCCTCTGTGAATTTAACATCCCTATTGACATCACTAATGCTGCTTCCACTAATCTTCTTGCCCTTTCCACCTCCTTTGGACTTTCTCAATGGACCTCCACCCCTACACACAATATTGGCCACTCCCTCAACATTGTCTTCACCCACCGATGTGATCTCTCTGATTTCTCAAACTCTTCCTTCCCTCTCTCTGACCACCCTCTTGTCCTGCTTTCTCCTCTCCACGCCCAGACCCACCATCACCAGATGCAATCTCGGATCTCTTGACCCCACTTTAATTTCCTCCCTCGAGACTTTCCTCTCTCCTCTTTCCACAATGACCTGTCCAACCAGGCAGCCTCCTTCTATATATCTTCCCTAACCGCTGCTCTCGACTCAAACCCCAACCCTGGCACACCAAACTAACACGTTTCTTACAAAAATGCTCACGCTCCGCTGAATGCTCCTGGGGGATATTTCACTCTCTGACAGACTTCCTCCATTTCAAGTTTATTCTCTTCTCCTACAGCTCTGCTCTTTCCCTTGCCAAGCAATCCTTTTTCCAAGTACCCATCTCTTCTCAGTGCTCCTGTCCATGTCGTCTCTTTGAAACTTTCAAAACTCTCCTGTGCCCCCCTCCTCGTCCCCTCCCATCCTTCCTCACTGCCACTGACTTTGCCTCCTTCTTCATCTCCAAAATTGAGGATATCCAACATGACATCTCCCGTGTCACCCCTCTGCTACCCCCTGCCCCCATCATCCCTCCCCTCTATCTATCGCACCCTGTCCTCCTTCTGTCCCACTCCCTCATCTTATCCCCCCCTCCTCCTGCCCCCTGGACCCCCTTCCATCCCGTCTTCTCCACTCCCTCTCCCCCACTGCCTGCTCCCACCTTACTCATCTCTTTAACCTGTTGCTTTCTACTGGCACCCCTCACCATTCAAACATGCTCTGGTCTCACCTATTCTCAAAAAACCCAACCTCGACCCTTCATCACCCACTAACTACCACCCCATCTTGCTTCTCCTTTTGCCTCCAAACTACTTGAATGACTTGTCTATAGCCGTCTCGCAAGCTACCTCTCTGACAACTCCACCCTTGATCCACTACAATATGGCTTTCACCCACTCCACTCCACTGAGAATGCCCTGGTGAAAGTCACCAATGACCTGCTTTCAGCCAAATCCAGGGGCCACTTCTCTCTGCTCATCCTGCTGGACCTCTCTGCTGCCATTGACACAGTGGATTATCCTCTCCTCTGCACACTCCAAAATGCTGGCCTCTCTAGCACCTCACATCCTTCCATCCTTCCTGTTGGTGTCCCTCAGGGTTCTGTTCTTGGCCCCCTTCTTTTCTCCCTGTACACCTCTTTCCAGGGGTGCGCTTATTAACTCCTTTGGCCTTCAATACCAGTTATATGCTGATGGCACGCAACTGTACCTCTCCTCTCCTGATCTGTCCACCTCTGTCCTCTCTCAGGTTTCCATCTGCCTCTCCATGATCTCCGCCAGGATGTCTGAGCGCTCTCTGAAGCTCAACATGGACAAAACTGAACAAATGATCTTTCCCCCATCCAGAGGAACACCCCCTACCAATATCTCTATCACTGTTGACAACACCACTGTCACAACTGAGGGTTTTGGCTGACAGGAGAAAGACTCAGTTGTAGGGGCTGAGAGGAACTTAAACCGGGGAGGTTTAATCAGACCCCTGGACATGTAAGTGTTAAAAGGAAACCCGAAGGTGTGACCATGACAACCAGGTAAAAGTCAAAATAAAGGTTTATTAACAGACTCCGAGTAAACAAACAGCATTCAAGGTAAATAATGGCAATGATAAAAAATATGATTCCTGGAGCACTCTGACCATGAAATGGTTAAACAGGACACTGGTAGGTAAGAACAGCTGTTACAGTCCTTAGATGGAATAACCTTACTAGGCCTGGCTGTAGTAGTGAAGATATCCAAGGAACATGCCAGTAGATGGAACAGATGAAGTTGGTAACTTGAATCAGCTGTTGTAATTGCTGGATGGAACCAGCCAGGTGGTAAGACACGGAGTGGAAGCGGAATGGAATCAGCCAGATGATAAAGTCACTGAATGAATGCTGGGTGGAACCAGCCAGGTGATGAAACACGGAGTGAATATAGTAAGATGCTAGGGAGCGTGGAAACAGAGGAATTGAAGGATGATTACCGGTGGTAGTGGATACTGCTGGAAGCAGATGAAATAGCTGGAAGCTGGAAACTGGATCAGCCACGGAGGACTGCAGAGTCAGGCTGCACCGCAGGATGGTAGGCAGGTGCGGGTCTCTTTGGTGGATGCTGGAGACAGGAGCTGGAACCTGGAAACACAACCACAGGAGAGAGACTGGAACAAGGTATGACAAACAAAGCACTGACCATTTGCTGGCCCAGGCACAGGATACTTATACCTGCAGCAATGCAGGTATTGGCTGGGCAATTATGCAGATTTCCAGGCAGTGGATTGGAGGAACTGAAGCATGTGATTGAATCCAACATGGCTGCGCCCATGTTTGAACTTGGAGGGAAAAGTGGTTTAGGAAACCATGTGGAAACATAACTGCAATGGCGGCGCCGGCCGCAGAGGACAGGAGACGCCAGACTGAGAAATGTATGCTGATACTCCTGGATGACAACGGAGGCCGCGGCAGGCATGGAACACCACACTGACAACCTGCACCTATAACACAGGAGCGGCGGCGGAGGCCGCGGAGAACGGGAGACGCCATGCAGGATTCAAACATGGCGCCGCTGTGACAGCATCTCAGCGTGACAGGAGGAATGTGCAGTATATGGACACAGATGAGATCCGGCCTTGGAATGCTGAGCGAGCCTCAGGAGACATCTGAAAGGCAGGTAATGGCGTCCAGATACCCGGATCGTGACAGCACCCCCCCCCCCTTTAGGAGTGGCCCCAGGACGCTTCTTAGGCTTTAGAGGAAACTTCGAGTGGAAATTCCGGACCAAGGCAGGAGCATGGACATCAGACGCATTGGTCCAAGAGCGTTCTTCAGGACCATAGCCCTTCCAGTCAATAAGATACTGCAACTGACCGTAACGGAAACGTGAGTCCAGAATCTTGGCCACCTCATGCTCGATTCCCCGTTGAGTCTGAACTTTAGGAGTTGGAGGAAGTGCAGAATGAAACCGATTCAGGATCAGCGGTTTCAACAGGGAAACATGGAATGTCCTGGGTATTTTCAAGAAGGGAGGTAACTGGAGTCTGTAAGCAACAGGTTTGATGACTTGTTCAATTTTGAAAGGACCGATGTAACGAGGAGCAAATTTCATGCTGGGAACTCTCAACCTCAAATTCTTCGTGGACAACCATACTCGATCACCCACCTTGAGAGCAGGAACCGCTCTACGCTTCCTATCGGCAAACTTCTTGTACCTAAATGAGGCTTTAAGCAGGGCTGCGCGGACATTCCTCCAGTTGTTTGAAAACTGACGCAAGGTGACATCCACTGCTGGAACAGAAGTTGCTGGAAGCGGTTGGAATTCTGGAACCTTAGGGTGAAATCTATAGTTGATAAAGAAGGGTGTTGAGGAGGATGAGGAATGGTATTGATTGTTGTGGCTAAACTCGGCCCAAGGAAGGAGTTGAGCCCAGTCATCTTGGAAGGAAGACACATAAATGCGGAGGAAGGCCTCCAAGCCCTGATTCACCCTCTCGGTTTGACCATTGGTCTGAGGATGGTAAGCTGTAGAAAACTTTAACTTGACTTGGAGGGCTTGACACAAACTTCGCCAAAATTTGGCTACAAATTGTACTCCACGATCGGAGATGATCTCTTCAGAAAGACCGTGAAGTCGTAAGATCTCTTGGATAAACACTTGGGCCAACTTGGAAGCTGACGGGAGACCGGTGAGGGGTATGAAATGTACCATCTTGGTGAACCTGTCAACTACCACCCAGGTGGTATTAAACTTATTGCATATAGGCAGATCTGTAACAAAGTCCATCGACAAATGGGTCCACGGTCGACTGGGAACAGATAATGGAACCAGTTGCCCCGCAGGAGACTGGCGGGGAACTTTGTGTTGGGCACACTTTGGGCAAGAGGCAATAAACTCCTTGACGTCCTTCTTCAGAGTTGGCCACCAGTAGGACCTAGAGATAAACTCGAAGGTTTTCTAGATGCCTGTATGTCCGGCAAAACGGGAAGCATGGGCCCAATGCATGAGCTTCTTCCTTAACACCGGCTTCACAAAACTTTTCCCTGGTGGGGGCGTAGAGTCCATCCCTACCGTGGAGAATGCCAACGGATTAATAATAGGATGCTTGTCTGAAGACTCTGACTCGTTTTCTTGCTCCCAAGAGCGGGAAAGGGCATCTGCCTTGCGATTATGAGAGCCCGGACAGAACTGGAGTTTAAAGTCGAACCTGGAAAAGAAAAGTACCCATCTGGCCTGACGGGGGTTAAGACATTGTGCGCCTCTCAGGTATAAAAGATTCTTGTGGTCGGTAAGTATCGTGATTGAATGAGAAGCTCCCTCCAACAGATATCTCCACTCCTCAAGAGCGAGCTTGATGGCTAGCAACTCCAGGTCGCCAATGGCATAGTAGCGCTCAGCTGGGGAGAACTTCCGGGAGAAGAAACTGCAGGGATGTAGATGGCCATCTTTAGCCCTCTGGGATAACACCGCTCCTACTCCAACGGAGGAGGCATCCACCTCTAAGATGAAAGGAGAGTCGGTGTCGGGCTGTTTCAGAACTGATGCAGAGATGAAACGTTGTTTTAGAAGATGAAAAGCTTGCGTAGCTTCTACAGACCACTTGGACGGGTTAGCACCCTTCTTGGTTAATGCAGTGATAGGCGCAACAATGGTGGAAATGTCTCGTATGAACTTTCTGTAATAATTGGCGAACCCTAAGAACCTCTGGACCCTTTGAGGGTTAAGGGTATCGGCCAATTCTGGATTGCTTGTAGTTTCCCAGGATCCATCTCTAGTCCGGAACCGGACACAATGTAACCTAGGAACGGAATGGATTTAACTTCAAAGACACATTTCTCCAATTTGCAATAGAGATGATTGACACGGAGATGGGACAGAACCTCCTTTACCCAGAAACAATGTTCCTCTAAATCATTGACAAAGATGAGGATATCATCTAGATAAACCACAACATGGCGGTATAAGATGTCTCTGAAGATCTCATTCACGAAATGCTGGAAGACAGCTTGAGCATTGCTCAATCCAAAGGGCATGACGAGGTACTCATAATGTCCATCACGGGTGTTAGAAGCGGTCTTCCACTCGTCACCCTCACGGATCCGGATGAGATAGTAGGCACCCCTCAAATCCAACTTTGTAAAGATGGTTGCTCCGCTGACTCTATCGAAGAGCTCTGTAATCAAAGGTAAAGGATACCGGTTCTTGACGGTAATGTCGTTCAGACCTCTTTAATCGATGCACGGTCGCAGACCACAGTCCTTCTTCTTAACGAAGAAGAAGCCTGCGCCAGCTGGAGAAGAAGATGGTCGGATAAAACCTTTCGCCAGGTTCTCTTTGATGTACTCCTCCATGGAGTGCGTCTCAGGCAGAGACAACGGGTAAGTTCGGCCTCGAGGTGGAACCTTCCCTGGAATGAGATCAATTGGACAGTCCCATTCTCTATGAGGAGGAAGGATATCAGCAGAAGCCTTACTGAACACGTCCGTGTAGTCTTGATATGGAGGAGGTGGAACATCAGACGACCTGGGGAAAGAAGAACAAACAGGAAGCACTTTGGACAAACAAGTCTTAGCACAGGAGGGACCCCATGCTAGTATTTGCGTAGTCGTCCAGTCAATTGACGGATTGTGGAGACGGAGCCATGGAAGGCCCAAAACCACTGGATGTGTGGCTCTTGGAATCACTAGGAAGGAAATAAATTCTGCATGAAGAACTCCCACTCTCAGACGAACTGGTAGAGTCCTTAGAGAAATAACTGCGTCAAAAATCTTGCTGCCATCTACTGCAGTTAAGGAGATGGACGAAGGAAGTCTCTCGTGGGTAGGGACCACCGTTTAACATAAGCTTCGGTTATGAAATTCCCAGCTGCTCCGGAATCAAGGAGGGCAATGACGTTCCTGTAACGTTGAGCAATTTGGAGCGAGACTGGGAGATTACAATCATGAGGAGATGGAGAGGAGATCATTACTCCTAGCGGGCCCTCTCCTTGGCGAGCTAGGATTTGGAGTTTCCCGGACATTTGGGACAGGCATTGATAATGTGAGACGGGGCTGCACAATAGAGACAGAGAGACTCAGAGAGACGTCTTCGGCGCTCAGCGGGAGATAGACGGGAATGGCCAATTTGCATGGGCTCATCCTTGGATGGAGACGGTTGACGAAGAGGAGGAGCAGAAGATTTTGGAGCAGACGATCTTCCTCGCTTGGTTGCTCTCTCTCTGAAACGTAGATCAACCTTCGTGCAAAGAGAAATTAGCTCATCCAACTTAGAGGGCAAGTCTCTGGTAGCTAACTCATCCTTGGTGCATTCTGATAAGCCATGCCAGAATGCAGCATACAGGGCCTCGTCGTTCCATGCCAGTTCGGATGCCAGGATTTTGAACTGTATGAGATACTGTCCCACAGTACGTGTTCCCTGGCGTAAACGGAGAATCTCAGATGAAGCAGAGGTTACCCGGCCTGGCTCGTCGAAGATGCGCCTGAATGTTGCCACAAAGTCCGTATAGGAGGACAGCAGGGGATCAGACTTCTCCCATAAAGGTGATGCCCAGTCAAGGGCCGAGCCGCTGAGAAGGGAAATGATATAGGCAATTTTAGTACGGTCGCTGGGGAAATTGCCAGGCTGAAGCTCAAAGTGGATTTCGCATTGGTTAAGAAATCCCCAGCAGTACCTTGGAGATCCGTCAAACTTTGCTGGCGTTGGGAGATGAAGACGTGGAATGGAAATGGGTAAGGTGGGTGGGGTTACAGCTGGTGTTACTGTAGTGGATGCACCGGACGTGCCAGGTCCACGGAGGGTCGTTTGAATCCCATCCAGCCGCGTAGAGAGATCCTGGAGACAGCGGATGATGTGGCCTTGTGCAGCCTCCTGATGTTCGAGTCTGGCTGCCAGTTCTTGCATCGGCCTAGCCGCTTGATCCTGGTCTCCGGCTGGATTCATATGGTCAGTGCTTACTGTCACAACTGAGGGTTTTGGCTGACAGGAGAAAGCCTCAGTTGTAGGGGCTGAGAGGAACTTAAACCGGGCAGGTTTAATCAGACCCCTGGACATGTAAGTGTTAAAAGGAAACCCGAAGGTGTGACCATGACAACCAGGTAAAAGTCAAAATAAAAGTTTATTAACAGACTCCGAGTAAACAAACAGCATTCAAGGTAAATAATGGCAATGATAAAAAATATGATTCCTGGAGCACTCTGACCATGAAATGGTTACACAGGACACTGGTAGGTAAGACAGCTGTTACAGTCCTTAGATGGAATAACCTTACCAGGCCTGGCTGTAGTATTGAAGATATCCAAGGAACATGCCAGTAGATGGAACAGATGAAGTTGGTAACTTGAATCAGCTGTTGTAATTGCTGGATGGAACCAGCCAGGTGGTAAGACACGGAGTGGATGTGGAATGGAATCAGCCAGATGATAAAGTCACTGAATTAATTCTGGGTGGAACCAGCCAGGTGATGAAACATGGAGTGAATATAGTAAGATGCTAGGGAGCGTGGAAACAGAGGAATTGAAGGATGATTACCGGTGGTAGTGGATACTGCTGGAAGCAGATGAAATAGCTGGAAGCTGGAAACTGGATCAGCCACGGACGACTGCAGAGTCAGGCTGCACCGCAGGATGGTAGGCAGGTGCGGGTCTCTTTGGTGGATGCTGGAGACAGGAGCTGGAACCTGGAAACACAACCACAGGAGAGAGACTGGAACAAGGTATGACAAACAAAGCACTGACCATTTGCTGGCCCAGGCACAGGATACTTATACCTGCAGCAATGCAGGTATTGGCTGGGCAATTATGCAGATTTCCGGGCAGTGGATTGGAGGAACTGAAGCATGTGATTGAATCCAACATGGCTGCGCCCATGTTAGAACTTGGAGGGAAAAGTGGTTTAGGAAACCATGTGGAAACATAACTGCAATGGCGGCGCCGGCCGCAGAGGACAGGAGACGCCAGACTGAGAAATGTATGCTGCTACTCCTGGATGACAACGGAGGCCGCGGCAGGCATGGAACACCACACTGACAACCTGCACCTATAACACAGGAGCGGCGGCGGAGGCCGCGGAGAACGGGAGACGCCATGCAGGATTCCAACATGGCGCCGCTGTGACAGCATCTCAGCGTGACAGGAGGAATGTGCAGTATGTGGACACAGATGAGATCCGGCCTTGGAACGCTGAGCGAGCCTCAGGAGACATCTGAAAGGCAGGTAATGGCGTCCAGATACCCGGATCGTGACAACCACCATCTACCCTGTTCCCCAACTCTTGACTCCTCCCTCTCCTTTGCACCCCACATCCAACTCTGGCACAATCCTGTCAGTTCCAGCAAAGCAACATTGCTTGTATCAGGCAATTTCTCTCCCAGAGTGCAACTAAATTTATCATCCACTCACTGGTCATCTCACGACTTGACTACTGCAATGTTCTCCTCACTGGCCTCGTTTGATCCCATCTTGCTCCCCTCCAATCTGCCCTGAACTCCACAGCTAGGCTTATCTTCCTCTCCCGCTGCTCCACATCTGCCACTTCCCTTCGACAAAATCTACACTGGCTACCATTCCCCTACAGAATCCTCTTCAAACTCCTCACCCTCACATACAAGGCCATCTCTAATTCCACTGCTCCCTACATCTCCGACCTCCTCTCCATTCATACTCCCTCCCGCGCCCTATGGTCGACCAATAACCGTCGCCTCTCCACCACCCTGGTCACTGCTTCCCATGCTCAAGTTCAAGACTATGCCTGTGCTGCACCCCTTTATTGGAACGCACTCCCCCGCTCCATTAGACTCTCCCCGACCTTTCAAAGCTTCAAACAGGCACTAAAAACCCTCCTATTCATCAAAGCATACCCTCCCGATGCATTACCTAGTCCTGAGGCCACTCCTCCATCCCCCTGCCTCATGCCTTGAACATCTCAGCTTTTTACATACTACCATCAGGCTACCTCCCACTTGCTTGCACCTTATGTCATCTGTCTGTCAACCCTTCCCACTAGATGGTTAGCTCTTCAGAGTAGGGCCTCTTTCCTCTTGTTATCTAAGCCTTCTTCTCGACACATTTCACTTGCAGCTCTCCCTTACTCGGCGACCATCTTTACCCGCTCTTTCTCCTGCTGGTAAAGGCTCATCTCTATCTTTGGCCGCCAGCTCCTAGTAGTACGATGATCACTCACTCACTACTTACATCTTAGCTGTATTATATCTTGAGAATTGTGGTGCTCTCTGTTACCTGTACTCTATTTCTGTTATTTATTTACTGTAATGCTAAGTTTTGTCTCCTTGTACTGTCCTTTATACGGCGCTGCAAAACACTTGTGGCGCCTTATAAATAAAATGTAATAATAACAATAATAATAATAATAACAATAATAATTAAGGCACTTGAACATTGTGACACTTGGATGGTGTTTATTCAGGGTCAACACCAGACCCACTCTGTGAACCCTTTCTATGACTAGATCTTGGCACTCTTTTTCAATGCCCAGCAAGGACGGCAGTGTATTTTGTACAAAATGTGAGAGGGATGTCCCTTTTATAGATTCTGGCAATCCTACCAGTCTGATATTGGTTCTGTGTGAGTGGTTCTCCAAATCATCGAGCTTGTTCCAGTTATCTAAAGTATGCTCTTTCACTGAGTGCTTTATATCATCCATATCATGCATCGTGGCATCTAATTGATTGTCAGTGCATGTCACCCTTTGAGTGAGCTTCTGCAGCTGCTGGGTAATATCAGTAACTGCTTGCGAAAGAAGGGGGGTCATGGAGAACTTAATGGCATCCACCATGTCACCATAAGTGACCCGAGAGACTGCTGCATGGCCAGGAGTGGTAATAAGGGAGCTTTCTGTGTCTGCAGCAGCTTTCTAGGAGGCAGGGGAGACTGGGTACGGGCCGGTCTCTGGTGCCATATTGCCCGCGATGTGGCATTTTTCCTGCCACAGCGGGAGGGAAGATGCCCGGGGGAGGGGTTGCGGTCACAAAGCAATCCATAGAGCTCACCAAAGCTTAATGAGGGTCAGCAGAGTCAAATGGAGGCTTTAAAAGGTGCATCTCAGGAGGGCTCAGGAGCACAGCCACCTCGCACTGGACCAGAAGTCTCCCCTCCTGCACGGAACGGGAAATCTCCCCTCCTAGCCTGTCTTTAGAGTATTTGTACACACATGCAATCAGGATTGATTCACCACTACTCACCTATTCAGAGCAATGGTGAGAGAGAGTGTACTCCCCCTAACCTTTCCTCCCGCAAGACACTGTGGCTGAAGGGTTTGACAGCAGTACAGTGCCTTAAAATTGGGACTGTCATGCCAAAATCAGGAACATTTGGGGTTATGGATTACCTGTGTAATAAACCCTTGGCTCTGGCTTTGTTAACTATTCAAGCACAAACAACTGGGATCCAACACCTGAGTATACACAGTTGCACTATCCCTATTACTCACAAAAGTAATTCTCAGAAATAATGGCTAAATAAATTAAGTAAACTTTCTGTAGACAATAGAGGCACAATTTAATTTTTGTGTCCAGCAGGAGGAAGGAAATATCAGTTGATGATGCAAAAAATAACTAGGCAATATGTTGAGACTCAAAACCAATGTTCCCTCTGATTTTTTAAATCTGTGAGCAGTATTTTTTTTCTGGTGAGCAAAGTATCATCAGTGATTAGATGAGGGAGAAGCACTGTTCATGTGGTGTATGGCGTGCACAGTGCAGATTGATAGTTTTCAAAGAAAAACACCCATTGCCAGCACAGATACCCACCAAGTGCCTGCCATATACTGCACAGACATCATCTATTTTCCTGCATACATAGCAGAGACATATCACTAAACCTTGGTTAACCTGTTGTACTGAATCTGTTCCCCCCATTATCTTCATTAACCTAACAGTAACATTTTCAACTGACTCAATCAGGGAAATATAATAGGGTCACGGTTTGCGGAGGTCCGCGATTTCAAACAAGTTTGCCCGTATTTTTAAAGCGCCAATTATTTACAAGGCAAAATTAACTTGAATCCTATTACATTTCCCCGAATATGTGAAAAAGAGAACAATTCACCATTTTAGTGCACATATCTAGGTTTCTGTTCAATAACACACAGCAAAGTTGCAAAAGACAAAAAAGTCAAGTGGAAAATGTACAAAAATAGACCTGACATTATGACACATCTATAACATTCTCAGTTCATAACAATTTGAATAAACAAACTTGTAACTTCCAGTACAAGGTAAATCTACTTTGATAAATGTCTATACCTTCTCCAGCTGACTCATGGAAGCAGCTTAATTTTTTTTAAAGTAAATGACTTTGAGATTTTGATGGAGTATAAAAATGTTCTAAATGTCTTATTATAGACACTTTGAAGCTGCTTTTATATCTTGTAGAAAATGGAAAATAGAACACAATAAGAAAAGTCAAATAAAAGAAGTATGGAGGGGGGGCATTTTTCTTTTTACATTGCTTATGACATACTTGGAATTCACATTGCTGCATGCAGATTGGAATTTGGGAACAGTATGTTACAATAATTTTGGATGAATCCCACCTTTGTGTCAGGCATTAAGATAGCTTTATAACAAGTTCTCTATTTTAA
This sequence comes from Pseudophryne corroboree, assembly GCF_028390025.1. Taxonomy (NCBI): domain Eukaryota; kingdom Metazoa; phylum Chordata; class Amphibia; order Anura; family Myobatrachidae; genus Pseudophryne; species Pseudophryne corroboree. The sequence continues at coordinate 1,009,566,067 of NC_086444.1, read as the reverse complement.
TTTTCTCACTGCACATTACTTAAGAAAAGTTTATGACTCAGAGGCATATTCAGTTGGGGACCAGAATTCGGTTGCAAAAATTTATGCGGGCCTCATGACCAACTTTGCATTACCATGGATATGTCCGCTCCCGATATCAATGCTATTCATTTGGGGGAAAAAATAATTGCAAAATTATTGGCAGGCAAAACCTGCAAATGAGAAAAAAAAGATGCTGCTATGTAAGACCGGGCACTCGCCGATGTGTTCAGACTGCTCCTCTCTGTGTCCAGCTGCTGCATGCTCATCACTCCTCTCAGTGACTGAGGGACACACACACCTGAAAGGGCTCACACACACTTGACTGAGGGGGTCTCACATACACTGGGAGGGTCTCATACACTACTAAGGGGTTACACACAGACAGGATATCTCTCACACACTGACAGGGGGTCTCAAACAAGCTTTCAAAGATGTAGTGGAAGTGACCTTAGAATTCCGGGGAAGTGGAGAACAGTGCTGCCAGAAGGTAAGGTAATTATGGACTCATTAAGATAACTGGAAACTTCAAATTGCTTAATTAGTCATTAGGTGGAGTGGCCAAGGGGTTCCTAAGGAGTCCCCAATATTTTAGTTTAAAATAGGGATGTTTTATTTTCTAGACTTACTTTTGGGCTGCATGAAAATAGCCTTGAAAATATCTATAGAAATGGAAATGATAACAATTGATTTTCTGCCCAGCCGTTGAATAGGTAAAAATTTGCAGCTCCAGGAAAAACCCAGCACTGTGGGTTTTTCTTTAAATTGCACTCACAATTGGACATGCCCCATTAATTAATTTTCCCTGTGTTCTTTCCCTATTGACCCAAACTCCCCTCAGCTCCATGTCTCTTTCATATGTTTTCTTTTATAGTGGTAGGGTGAAAAGTTGCACTTACACTGTGATTGTATTGGAGGATGCTTTTATTGCCTATGCACACATGTGACTGCAAATAAGCATTAATTGTACAAAAAAAGATAAAACTATGCTATCATTGACGCACCATGTGAAAGGACAAATAACAACTACAATAAATTCTGAGATTATATAATCCAAATAAAAAACATGGGGGGGGTATGTAATAGGGTGTGTGGGGCAGAAAGTGAGAGATTTTGTGAGAGGTCTCCTGTTTTTTTAAAACATGGTTTTGACATGTAAATTTAAATGATAGTCACGTTAAAAAAAATAGGAACACAAACACAGAATCTCTCACTTCCTGATTCTCACACCTTATTACATTCCACCATAGTTTAAATTAAAGTATCAGGGCTGTCTATGAAGCAGACATAGGTTAGGGCCTAATTCAGAACTGATTGCTCCTCTGTGAGTTTGCATAGGTTTGTAATCTGATAGTCGCCGCCCAGACAGAGGGGGTCATTCTGAGTTGATCGCACGCTAGCTATTTTTTGCAGCGCTGCGATCAGCTCAAAACTCGGCAAAACTGCGCATGTGTATGCACTGCAATGCGCAGGCGCGTCGTATGGATACAAAGCGGATCGGTGCTGGGCGATGGATTTAACGAAGAATCCATTCACACAGCTGATTGTAAAAAGATTGACAGGAAGACGGCGTTTTTGTGTGTCAACTGACCGTTTTCTGGGAGTGTTTGGAAAAACGCAGGTGTGTCCAAGCGTTTGCAGGGTGGGTGTCTGACGTCAGTTCCGGGTCCAAAAATACTGAAGTGACTGCAATGGCTGAGTAAGTCCAGAACCACTCAGATACTGCAAAAATCTTTTTCATCCCGATTGGCTGCACAAACGTTCACACACTTGCAAAGCAAAAATACACTCCCCTATAGGCGGCGACTATCTGATCGCTGCTCTGAAAAAAATAGCTAGCGAGCAATCAACTCGGAATGAGGGCCAGAGTGAATACCTGCCCCGTGCAAGTCTGCGTACGTCATGTGAAAAGCTTTGCAAATGCCGGTGAGCTGCAAATCCGTTCGCAAGCAACTCACCATCAAATGTTTTTTCCAGTCTGTCCAGTCTGAGCGTAGCACAGGACCTACTCCTACAGTGCGATAGAAACAGGCTGATCGGAGCCAGAGCTGATGTCACACATCCTCCCTGAAAACGCTTGGAAACATCTGCATTTTTCCTGACACTCCCAGAAAATGGCCAGTTATCACCCTCAAATGTCCACTTCCTGTCAATCAACTTGCGTACACCTAGCTGGATTCTTTCGAAGTTTGGCCTCGTGCGTGCGCACTAAGATCCGTATGCATGCGCAGTAAATCGATAATAGGCTACCTTGCAAATTCGCACAACAGCAGTCAGGTCTGAATTAGGCCTTTAAAATGCAATAAAGACAAAGGGACTGATTCTGAGTTATGAGTAAAGAAAAAAAGAGCAAGTAACTATGCAGCTGGGTAAATCCATGTAGGTGGGGAAGATTTAAAATGTGCAGTGAGATTTAGATTTCAGAGGACAATGTCCAAGCTCAAATCTAAATTTCAGTGTACGTGTGGGTACACACCAGAATGATATTGGGCCGATTTGCGGTATTGGAACAACACATTGTCTAGTCTGTATGCACATTTGCACGCTCCCGCCAGTCGTATGTGACATCCTCCAGTTGTTTTTGCTGCACGGCCAACCGGAAGATATTGCATGCGACCCGGTTCTTTGTAATAAAGGACAGAACAGTGATCATTATGTCCTTCATTACATTGGGCTGGTGTGTACGGGCAATCAGACATGGTCCGGGCCGAAGGGAATTCGGTCCAACCATTTTCCCGATTGCCTATGGTTCAGGTGTGTATCTACCCTAACAAAGCACCCAGTATTTAACCTGCATGCAAAAAGAATAAATGTATGTACACAGTGGCGGAACTAGTGAGTGGTGTGCCCAGGTACAACAAAATGCTTTGGGCCCATCCCCGGCCCCCCAAAATCTAATCCCAAATTAGGGTATTTTGCGTGCCAAAGGAACTCGCCCTAAAACGGACATGGCCTCATGGGGAAGGGGGCATGGCCTTGAAGGACACAGTGCATCAGTATTATTTATGCAAAGCAAACAGTCATCAGAATAATTCTATTTTGCTGATGAATTATACTGATACTCTGTGTGCTGTGTATGTAGGAATGGACATCAGAAGTGTGAAAGGGGTGAACTGAGTCTTTACATACCTGGGCCCATGCCAGAGCTACAGCACGTGAAGGGCAGATGTACCCATTTTCCCTGGGTTTTTGCACCAGGGATGGTCATGATATTATGAAGTTAGATCCCTGGCACTAGCAGCAAGAGCAGGACTGCTTCAAAGAGGCAGAGAGGCAGAGCTTGGTATTCTGAGAAATGACCCCTCCTCCTCTCTGGGAGGAAGCTAGCCTTTCTGTCCTCCAAGGCTAAGAAGCATTACGGTGCACCCTGTCCCAGTGGATAGCAGTTACCCCTTACTTATATGACAGCCATATAATACAGATAGTATAAGTGTCCGCAATGTACTAAAGACAGCATTAGTGACAGCAAAATATTACAGACAGCATTAGTGACAGTAATATACTACAGACAGCATTAGTGACCACACAGTAGCGGATCTTGCCACGGGCAAGCAGGACTTTTGCCCGGGGCACCCTCCGGAGGGCGCCGCACCAGGGCAAGATCCGCTGCTGCTGTGTGCCTCCCGCTGCCCCCCTGCTGCCGCTGGCCGCTGCCCCCGGCTGCCGCTGTGAAGGTAAACTAGACGCGTACGTGTCTAGTTTCCCTTCGTGGAGTGGTCCTTTACTGTGCGGTGCGAGATGACGTCATCGCGCACCGCATAGCAAAGGTCCTCTCCATGAAGGGAACTAGACGCTACGCGTCTAGTTTCCCTTCGTGGAGAGGACCTTTGCTGTGCGGTGCGCGATGACGTCATCACACACCGCACATCATTTCAGTCTGTACAGGGGGCGTAAATGACCACGCCCCCTGTATGAAGCCACACCCCCTATTGCCGCCCGGGGGCGCACAGAGCGCCAGAACCGGCCCTGTGACCACAATACATTATACACAGCATTAGTGACCTACATATACTACAGGCAGCATTAGTGACAGCCATATAAAAAAGACAGCTTTAGTGACCACCATATACTACATATGGCATCAGTGACTCTCATATAATACAAACAGCATTGTGACAGCCATATACTATAGACATTAGTGACCACCATGTATTACAGACAGCATTAGTGACGCCATATAAGGCAGGCTGCATAAGCAACTGCCATATAATACAGACATTATTAGAGACCACCACATACTACAGACATAATTAAATTCCTAATTACATCCCTCAGTCTCATAAATTGAATCTTAGAAACAAAGTATATATATATATATAGATAGAGAGAGAGAGAGAGCAGTGGGTGGCACTCATGCACAGACTCCAAGATAAGCCAACGTATTAAAATGTATTGATACGTTGGGACAAGCACATTATTTAAACGAGATCTGGTTAAGATGCCAGGGTTTTGGGGCCGAGGGTGGACCTAGTGAATTATTGTTACTTATGTCCAAGTGTTGCTGTCTACGAGGATTAAGTGGAAGAAAACTGCTATTGGTCACATGTCTTTTAAATACAGCGACTGACAAATAAAGCCACCTGAAATATACCTCTAGGTTATAATTACTGGATTCCACTGAAACCTCACAGTAGTTTCTGCCTGCTTTGCTAATTGCCTTCTACAAAGTTTGTACTAGAAGGCTGCACTTTTCCTCCCCTTGTCTTGTGGACTGATGAACTTTGATCATGTCATCTACACAGATCTTCTGTCAGGGTAAGCAGCTCACAGCTGATCATTTGTGCTAATGGTGCAGCACACAATACATATGTGAGGGGTTAGGTTGAGCATAACACACCTTGTTTAAATTGCACATTACTTCATCAAGAAATATTTAAACTAGCAAACTTTAAACAGTAAACTTAATATGAATCAAGCAATCTGCTACCCCAACCAAGAGGTATTGTATCTGCAGGCAAAAGGACCAGGAAGCATATCCACAGGAACAAAACAGCGCTATGTGTGCAAATGCTAGGAGCTTAGGAAATAAAATCCCAGAACTAATTGTAATAATGACAAGGGACGATCTGGATATTGTGGCTATTACGGAGTCATGGTGCAATGAAAATCATGACTGGGTCATAGGTATACCAGGACATACTTTATTTAGGAAGGGTAGAATGGGAAGAATTGGCAGAGGGGTAGCATTGTACATGAAAAAGGACAAATTCTATCTTAATACAAAGTATTGAAGAAAAAACTGAGGTCCTTTGGGTGACAACAGAAACAGGGGAAACGGTGATTCTTCGTATTGGGATGTCAAAGTCAGAAAAATATCATGCTACACGTTGCCATATATTCACCTCATGCGCGTGCCTGCTGCACGTGCACATTCTCTCCCGTGCGTGCGGATATACGCAGCCGCGTGATGGCGCCTCGGCCATGCGCTCGAGCGCGTGGTATGTGCATTTACGGTAGAGTTTGTGTGCGTCTAGCGGGCGACTCAATCGTTTAATAATAGAACCAAATAGCATGTTTTGTAGATAATGTTCCCCTTAATAATGACTGTAAGTTTGTTTAATGTAAATGGTCGCTGGACCGAGGAATTCCTCTTTGTATGGTACGAAGGGTCAGACAGGGTTTGAACAGCTGGGTCTGGTACCTAACTAAAGAACATTTTAATAGCAACAATCCGGTGTTGGTTAGGTAAAGATTAATCGCTCATGCGTATAGTTATGGCCATTAGTAGATTCTGGACATTTCATATATTTGCGATTCATTACCCATGCGGCGGGAATCTTCAGATTCCCTCCCACTTGAGCAGTTTGATATAGTCACAGCCCACCTGTTCAAACTAACCTATGACCTTTTGTTATGATGCGAGGAGACATTCCTGTGTCCAATGAACAATGAGATTATAGGTCCCTTGTAGTATACTGTACTCAGTGTATATAAGATCAGCCAGCCTGAGCAGCTCGCTCACTCCACAAACGGTTTTCATATTGACTAACTCGGAGCTGGTACCAGGCTGCGCAGCGATCATTCCCAGTGTGTGTAATAATTCTCTGCAAACCAACTTATTCTCTGTGTGTGTATTGGCCATTCTCTTTCTCTCTGTTATAGTTTAAGTTTGTGACGCTATTGTATATTTTCTGTCTAGATAATCTGTTAGAATTATATGTTAGTCTGTAGTGTATGACTTGTGAACTGTTTACCTTTTTCAATATAACTTAAAAGCTTGATAGTAAAGGTGTTGGATCCTTAGCACGGTATCGTGTGTTCATTACATTGCAGTGGGTAATAGGAGCGTCTCGATCGCTCAAACAGCTTTAGTGTTAATCAGGTTAAGCAGCGTTACATCGCTACAGTGTTTCAGTACAAAGGTTTACAGTATAAGAGTATCCGTTCTGTGTGTATCATTCAAGGTTTACTGATTGTCATCTTGTAAGTGTCTGCGCCGCTCGTGATCTCCTCGTGGTCTCGAGCGTCCGCTACGCTGGTAGCGTAGCATTACGGTAGTCGCTCGCCTATAGCGTGCTCGACACCACGCATTAAGCTGTGAGCGAGCGTGCCGCATGTGCGTCTCGGTCACGGCCGAGCGTGTGCTACGCTAAGTGCATACCCTTACGGTACCCCATACGCCAATTGCGTACTGTGTCTCTTACCCATTATTGTGAAGGTTATAAGGTAATTAAATCAGCATTATCAGGGATGATCTACAGACCACCAGGTTAGGAAGAGGAACTGGACAGGAACCTATTGCAGAATATCACTAAAATTACATTAAAATGAGAGATAATAATCATGGGAGACTTTAATCTACCTTATTTAAACTGGGAGGTGTTTGTTGCAAGTTCCACTAGAAGTAAGGACATTCTGAATCCCTTGCATGGAGCATTTTTTCAGCAATTGGTGAGTTTGAGAATATTTCACATCCAGCAACTTACAGGATCCCAAACAGCATGGTTTTACTGGGGGTAGATCGTGTCAAACAAATCTTATTTTTGACTAAAGTAATAGATGGGGGGGAGGTGCATAGTTGTAGCTTATTTAAACTTTAATGATGCTTTAGACACTGTCCCATGTAGCAGACTTGATATATTGGGATTGGATTCTGTATAAAAAAATCTCAGAAAAGCAACACCGGTAATCGTTTCACACACCGGGATGTATGCCTCTCATACACCGGAAGGAAGTTGCACTTCCGGTGTATTAGCAGGAAACGCGGTATGCGTTCCATGCGTTCCAAGGATAGGACCATGGATGTATGTGTCTCATACACCGGAAGGGAGTTGCACTTCCAGTGTATTAGCAGGAAATGCGGTATGCTTTCCATGTGTTCTACGGACAGGAACATGTATTATTATTAGTGTGATTCGGTCACTGGAAATATGCCGCACTTCCGGTATTAGGAGCCATTATGAAAAAAGGAAGTAGCATGCGTTCCACCAACAGGGCCTATGGAACACACGCTCATTTTTTAGAAGTAAACATTTGTTTTTATAGATATTGTGTATGTATTTCCGAACTGTATTTTGAAAAATATATGTGTGTATGTGCTAATTTAGTAATAGAAAAGGAGCTAATTAGACACAGTCTGGTCCGGATCAATCAAGTCATACATAAGGGTACATATAGGTAATAACCCTGGTCCACCATACACCTTGACAAAGGCTCCTGGAGAGCAGAAACACGTTGGTAGCCAGACTGACCTACCAGTCCCTGTGTGTGGAGGAGTAAGAAGCTCCTCTTCCAGTGTTGCTCCAGTACCCTGAACCCAGAAAGAGACTGTTTAACATCATCACGCTGTTTTGGGTGGGCATCTTGAATAACCCACACGATCTGGTACGCACATTGCCACTTTTTGGTGGATCTTATTTGTACCTATAACAATTTCAGATGTTTTATTTATTGGATCATTAAATAAATTATTTAGTAAAACTGTACATCACTATATATGCTCCCTTTTTTCCTTTCATGTGGATGAGTGTGGACCTAAGAATATAGGAAAGGTCATTCCACCTAAAAGAGTAAAAACTGTATGAAGATATCCAGTTGAATTGGTGGATCAACTGTTTTTGAATCCAGTACTGAGACTGAATGTATTAATATTGACACGTGATCCCAGAGGTGCGCACAGTTGCAAATACTGTGATGAATTTCTTGGACTTCTTTGAGGGTGTTGGTGACCACCCCAGCAATTGTTGTGGCACTATTGTTATGAAGCACAAGTTTTCCTGTTTCCTATTGTATGGATTCTGAGATGGTTGAATGGATAAGATCTTGGTTGCAAGATAGAAAACAGAGACTTGTAGTAAATGGAATGCTTTTACAGGAGGGGAAGGTTACTAGTGGAGTACCCCAGAGATCTGTGCTTGAACCAGTGCTTTGTAATATTTTTATTGGTGACATTGCAAATGGTATTGAAGGGAAACTATGCCTTTTGGCAGATGACATAAAGGTATGCAACAGGGTAGACATACCAGGAGGAGTAAAACAAATGATTGATGATCTAGATAAACTAGAGGAATGGTCAGGAGTGTGGTAATTACACGTTAATGCCCAAAAAATGCAAAATCATGCACTTGGGTCTCAAAATTCCAAAGACTATGTATAGTATTATTGGCACTATAGTAGAAACTAATGAGGAAGAAAGGGATCTAGGTATCACTATTTCAGGTGACTTAAAACAGGGAAGCAATGTAACAAAGCAATGAGGAAGGCTAGTCAGATGCTTGGTTGCATAGGGAGAGGAATCAGCAGCAGAAAGAAAGAAGTAATAATCCCACTGTATAGGTCATTGGTACGGCCTCATCTAGAATACTGTGTTCAGTTTTGGAGGCCATATCTCCGGAAGGATATTAATACATTAGAGACTGTACAAAGAACACAACTAAAATAGTTCATGCACCACAAAACTTATCAGGGAACACTAAAAGATCTTAATATGTATAGTGTGGAGCAGAGAAGGGAAAGGGGGACATGATAGAAACTTTCAAATATATGAAGGGTTTTAACAAGGTACAGGAAGAAAACATTCTTCAAAGGAAGAGAAGTATTAGAACACGATGACATGCACTGAAACTGAAGGGTGGAAGGTTCAAGGGCATTTCAGGGAAAATTACTTCACAGAAAGGGTAGCGGACAAGTGAAATAGCCTCCCATCAGAGGTAGTAAAGGATAATACAGTAGAGCAATTTAAACATGCTTGGGATATCCTTATAAAGAACTAAGGCTCTAATAAGGTTTGAGATAACAATAAGGTTAAAAAAAGGGCAGACTGGGTGGGCCAAGTGGTTCTTATCTGCCGTCGAATTCTATGTTTCTATGTTTCTGACTGCGCTCTCCCTCTCCCCCCGTGCAGTCACAGGACAGTAATATACTGGCAGCATAAGTTTCTGGCAGGAAATAAGACTTGATCTAATACTAGATAGAAAGAAAACAGTATACCAGCGCTGTCTGAAAATAATAAGACGGTTTGCTTATATAAAAAGATAACAAATGTATTATTACATTTAAAAACACAGGAATCGATTCCTATTACCCATTGGTATTAGCACTTGCAAATAGTGTTATCTCACTGGATAAAATATATTGTATTTCAACTCTCCTTTATGACATTTAATGTATCCTTATAGCTAGGACAGTCTCCAGATAGCATTCACCAAAACACAAGAATAGTTACCGAGTCCACAGTAAGTGATATGATGGCATCAGCTTTAGGAAAGGTCCATTGCTAGTTGTATAGGTGGATCCGGTCTTTGTTTGTGAAGTTTCCTCAGTGATTGGAAGTGTCCATTTGTAGCCAAGTTTTGCAAAGTCCCAAAAATGATGTCGGAGAGCGATATCCAGGTAAGTGAGTAGGCTCAACGTGTTTCACTGGCAGCAGTGTAATCCAGCTTCCTCGGGAGATGCTCTATATATTGAAGGACCTGACCATCCTTCTACCAGCCGCTGTTGACTGCGCACTTACATATTTCTTTGATCTAATACTAGGCCCACCACATTGGCTCTGTACTCAATGTAAGTTTCATAAGGCTCAAAGTGGAGGTTAAGAATAGGATAGAACTGATTCTGACATCACTGGCTTCTACATATTTAAGCCCATAAAAGTAGCTTGCACTATTTGCAGGCACCACAAAGTGGTTGTCATTCACGCTCTGGAATTATTTATACCAGTCAATAGCTAATTCAGCAAGTAAAAAGGCTTATTTGGACTTACCTGGACTGAACTAGTCTGATTAAGATCTAATTATTCATGCTGTTTCATTGTGTGTACTGTTTCCTCACTGGGGGAAATAGTTTTTATATTGATATTTTATTATATGGAATTTTGAATAGTAAAACGTTTTTTAATTGTATGCACTCTCTTTAAAAGATATTTCTAAAATGAAACCATGCCTGTCTGGATGTACTACTGCAAGAAATAAAGAAAGAAATCTCTCAAAAATTGTACTGGACACAGAGCAGTCCATGGGTCTTTAACTCTGAACATAATACCCTCCATCAAAACAGAAACCTAAGTAAGGAAGATTATCAGGGTGCAGTGGCTCCAGACAAAAGGCCATTTATATATTAAGTATCACCTGCAAAGCCCCAGGTCCAAACACCATCAGGGTCAATGCTGAATCAAGCGACTAGTAGACAATGCAGCAACACTGGCCATCTATTGTATTATTGAGAGAAGCACCAAATAGGAAAGGCAGCTGCTGTACAAGCCTATTTCCTGGCAGCTTCTTGGGTATCAACCCCAGTGAAGAAACACACATATCATGAATTGACAGAGAAGAAAAGGAGCCACTCATGTATCCCAGGTATGCCTCTACCCCTTCCTTATCCTGAACTACCACTGGAAGATTGCGTGTGGAATTTAAGTTTCAGTGCAAATCAACCTTCATGACTCCACCAATTGGTGAACAGAAACTGAGCAAAAAACCTTTGACAAAACTCAGTGTCCTTCTTAATCAGGTAACAACCCTGTCGTTTTACCAATGCCAATACGCATATCAGAGAATCCATCATTTTGAACTTCGCCTCAGTGCTTGTCCCTATTGGCAGTCATAGTCCTCGGTCCTATAGCACAGTATATGGTAAGGTGCCTGCACAGGAGTGTCAAAAGTGGCAAGCTATTCCCTGCACTAAACCCTTCATCCCTGTGGACTCTCCAATAGCCCATTCTGTTGCTGTATCACTTTAAGATAGAACTAACTGTCCTTAAACCTGATGTAGGAGAGAAACACAGTGAGAAAGATGAAGGAGGGTAGAAAAATATGGCACAAAATAAGGTGGATCAGAAAAAAACATAGGGAAAGGAAGCAAGAAAATTAGAGGGCAGAAAGAAGACAGTAAAGCAAGAATACGAGTATCGCCTCCAAAATTCTCACTCCCTAACATCCCAAGGCTACTCCTTCACAAGCAGCCTACCCATCTTACAAGGTCCACTGTACCTCATCTATCCGTAAATAGTCTATGCAGACCCCTTCCCCACAAAAAATAAATAAATAAAGAGACAATTACCAAAAATTGGTAAATAAAAAAAGAACAATTGGAGAACAAAATCACCTGCAATATGCAGAAATTTCACCCCAGCCCCCCAAGTCACGTGCATGTAAAGAGTGGAACATTATATGATAAACAGATCTGAAACACATCTTAAGGACATTCATGTTTGCCTGTGCAAGGACAGTGGCAAACTCAGGATTTCTAGTGGGGTGTTTCCAAATGCAAAACATTGGAGAAAATGCGGGAGTCTGGGGGAGTGGTAGGAGAACCCAGTAACGACCATGGACATTAATATAAACATTGGTCTTTTTATTCACTGGATACTGTATGGAATACAGTATTAATATTTAACACTATAAATTGTCTGTAGTATAGGTTGTAACCAATATATTTAAATAATATAAATAAGTGGTCAGGAAAAGGTTTAACATACCATAATAAATAGATACACAAACATAATATAACCAGTGCTGCACTTTCTAAGCACCCATTCTCCCACTTCATGGTAAGGCTCCTGTCTCTTCTTCTTGTTAGCTACTCTCTGGTCCAGTGCACTGATTGAAGACTCAGATCCACACATACAGCAAATTTGGTACAAAAAGCTACTACCACTGGGCATGTGCAGCAGCTCTGCTCTGTCCCTTTAACTGCATGATGTGCTAGCAGCTTTAATAATCATATACCATTGCTATTATTGCAGTAATTTGAGCCACTTGTCAAGAGGAGGGTGGTGTTTAAGCAACAGGAACCCCCCCCCCCTTGCGTTTGCCTATGAATGATATTATGAATTATTATTTAAAATATACTTAGAAATAATAATTTTACTATATTGCGTTAAATTATTATTATTATTATTATTATTATTATTATTATTATTATTATTAGTAGTAGTAGTAGTAGTAGTAGTAGTAGTAGTGGTAGTAGTAGTAGTAGTAGTAGTAGTAGTAGAAGTATTGATAATTACAGTTATAGCTGGAATATATTTATGCAGAGTTTGGATTTAAATTCTGTTACATTTGAATTTTACATTGCAAATCATTTTCTTTTTTTTTTTTACAATTCTTCTCTAAAAGCATGTATGTGAAATACTGTACATGGTTCTGTTTTATATTTCATCAAAAATCCAGAAAATGGGCCCTGCAAGAAATGAAAGCCTGTCATCTATCTCAGACTATTCACCTCATCACAGAGGTTTAGACATGCCTAAGCTCTTATTGCTATTGCCACAAAATAACCTTCATGACAGGACCAAGGTTTCAGACTGTAAAACAAGAGCAGAGTCACTTTTCAGACACTTGCTAAAATATGTATGAACACAAACACCTGTGTGATTCTTATAACAGATGTTAATCCCCACCATCTAACAATGTACTTATTACAGCTAGGATGTTATGTCTACTACAGAAAATGACCAGTCATCTGATTGCATGAAAATCATATTTTGAAGCTCAACTGGCAAGTTTGTTGCTCGGCAACTTAAATAGATGCATACAGGTGAAGTAGAATGTATTGCAGCGAACAGTGTATCATGGATAATAAAGATTAAGTGGAGTATCTACAGTATGTTATGTTCGGGCCTGATTCAGAGGTGGAAGCAAATACCATCTCCACTGCGGTGGCGCACAGTGGATCTGGAAAAATATGGTAAAGCTGCAAACACTCAGAGACACCCACTAAAGGTGTCTCTGATCTGCCACTTGTGTACAAAGATGCACCATCGATCATTTGAGAAACCGTATGGTTGCTTAGAATGTCTGTCACAAGTAAGCCATCAGAGTCTTTACAACTGCAGGCTCAGACGTGGCCCTGAAATAGTTGTGACATGCCTGTATTTTATATGCAAACCTCCATTACCTTCCACATAATGTCACCACCTGTCACTCACTTTGTGACTAAATCCATTCCTTACTGCATCTACTGACGCAAATCTGGAAAACAAATCTGTGTTATTGAACAACATTCTTTGTTACATATTAGTCCATCTGTATGAAGTTTTACTTAAAAGGCAGTCTGAAACTGTTACTCCTGGTTTTGATTGGACAAAAAAAATTATTTGAATTGGGAATAGAATACAAATAACCACTGAAGAAGTCTCTTTCTTTAATGAGTTATCCAGTTTCCAATTTTCTGCAGTGTAGGCCTAATTCAGACCTGATTGATGCTGTGCATTTTTGCACAGTAGCCGATCAGCTCTGAACTGCTGCGATGGCAGGAGATCAGCCACCATTTCTTAGTTTGGAGCAACTGCGTGTGATGACACACAGCAGCCCCAAAAACGCAGAGGACATGCCCCCCTTTCGCACCACCACACCTCTGTTGGTCAGGCACTGCCCCTGCAACGCTCCATTTCCGCCCAGAAAATGGAGCGTTGCCGCTCCGCGAACGTCTCTGCCTGTCAATCAGACAGAGGTGTTTGCAATTACTGCATGTCACCTGCATTAAATGCAGGTGCATGCACAGGACGGGACCTGCGCATGCACCTGTGGGGGGTCATTCGCAAAAAATACACTCGCAGCGCGATTGCAATGCGAGCTGAATGGCCCCCTGTATACATTACGCAATGTCTAGCAAAATAAAAAAAAAACAGAATTTATATTCCAGATAACTGTGTGGGCGGTTAATTAAGTTGATACAGATTGAGTATCCCATATTCAAATATTCCGAAATATGGAATATTACGAAATACGGAATTAATTGAGTGAGACTGAGATAGTGAAACCTTTGTTTTCTGATGGCTCAAGGTACACAAACTTTGTTTAATGCACAAAGTTATTAAAAATATTGGCTAAAATTACCTTCAGGATGTGTGTATAAGGTGTATATGAAACATAAATGTATTCTATGCTTAGACTTGGGTCCCATCGCCATGATATCTCATTATGGTATGCAACTATTCCAAAATACGGAAATATCCGATATCCAAAATACCTCTGGTCCCAAGCATTTTGGATTTGGGATACTCAACCTGTAGTAGCAAACTAAAGGAAATAGGGTACAAATTAGAGTGATGATTTTGGGACCTCATGCATTCTGTAATACCCATGGAAAATGTTTTCTATTGGCCTGGGACGGACATTGAACCTTTTGCATCTCAGGTTATTAATTAGTGTGTGCATTGTACTGGTAGGTGTTAGATGTAGTTCCATTTTGAAAAGTCTAAAGGGTGATTTGGGATGGAAATTTCATTTTCTGATTCTATAAGAGATCACTGCTGTAATTTTATCATTTTTTTTTTTTGCTTGTTTTTTTGCTTTATGCTGAAGAGGAAAACATTTAAAAATTCTTAAACTGGAGATTGAAATCTAGTGCTATGAAAAAATAGGGATTTTATTAAACAAAAAAGGCCCCTCGCTATATACTGTATGTTCAGAACTGAGTGCAAGGAGACAGAGCTTTGCATTTGGCCCTGCCCCTTGTTCCCTCATCTGTTCCTGAAGACTATTAGATTTTTTTTTTATCCCTGAGGCAGTTTTTTTGTTAATGTCATCTTTACTATGTTGCATCAAAGTCAGTGATTTATTACTTCCTTGTCATTAGCGTACACTGAAGTGGCAAATTACACCTACAGAAGGTGAATTTATTTCATTATATGGACATATGATGAATCTTGGCATAGCCTTTTATCTCCTTTCTGGCTCTTCTTTTTCATATCTTGTGTTGCATGGGGATAGCAGTAAAGTTTCACTTTCCTTCTGCCTTTTGCATTGGTAACAGTAGTAGTAGCGGTAATAGTAGTAGTACATTAAAAATCTATTTTAATACAAATAACATGTGCTTTATAAATAACATAATTTTTATAAAATCTGCATAATCTGCAGTTTTTTTCAAATTAGGAACTCAATAATAAAATAAACTGGACATTAAGAAACAGACAACTATGTAAGAAAGCACAAGCAATATAGGAGGCCCTGTGTGACCGTTTGCCCTCTCCCGAGTTGGCCTCCAAGATTTCTGTATTCTTGCCCAGGCAAACAGGTGCACAAAGAAAGCATCATCTTTACATAAAACATAAGGTCTAAATCAGACCTGATCACAGCAGCAAATTTGTTCTCTAATGGGCAAAACCATGTGCACTACAGGGGGGGGGGGCAGATAAAAACATGTGCAGAGATATTTAGATTTGGGTGGGTTATATTGTTTCTGTGCAGGGTAAATACTGGCTGCTTTATTTTTACACTGCAATTTAGATTTCCATTTGAACACACCCCACCCAAAGCTAACTCTCTCTGCTCATGTTATATCTGCCCCACACTTCCCTGCAGTGCACATGATTTTGCCCATTAGGGAACAAATTTGCTGCTGCGATCAGGTCTGAATTAGGCCCATAGTACACAGAGGCACTGTATAACAAACTAATAAAAAGTTATTTTAATCCTAGCGACAGGTTCTTTGTAGCCAAAGTAGAAATATTGTACAATGAATTGTAGTTACCGTAGAATTCAGTATAGCATGGGACTCTGGCTCTACTGGACAATTATTTCCATTATTTTCTTTCCAGGTTTTGTTTCCAGATCCTAAAACAAATGTAGAATCGTTTGGATTGCGTTGGAGCATATGTAATAACTACTGTACACTCTGTTGTTAGTATTGGCTAAACAAAAAAAGAAACATATTCCTTTTATGCCTAAAGTGCATTGAACAGTCCTTCTGTGCAACTGCAGTATATGCTTACACTAGATTAGTAAACAGCCTGAAATAACATATTTGCCAGGCTCACATAAATCATGCTATAAACTGTTTGTTGCTGAAACTGTCCAGATTGATGAAGTGACCTATCCTCCAAAAGTAAATCATTTCTGCAGAGAGCAACACTTCAGAGCATGTGTAGTTCTCCACACTACTTTCCAACAAGACTTGTTCTTCATCAGAAGATGTTTACCCTTTGCTGTCCAGACAAAGCAAACTTTAAAGATTCATTGGAGCTAGGAGTACCGTGAGGGTCTGACACCATGTAAATTATGATCATTCCTGTTGTTTCTTCTGTATGTGCCTAACTAGGCCAGGTTTTCTATAACATAAAACTGCTCATTCAGCATGGTGTGTAGTAGTAAATAATGGGTAACATCCGTCTATCAGGAACCTGTATAGTGAACGTATTTCTGCAACAGGGAGCCATTACCAAGCTTGACTATAAATAGATTAAAACGACTCAGATTATAAATCCCACACAAAAATAAATGAGATGACAAACGTTTTAATACTATATGATATGTTAAGTATGGAGAGAAAAATACTTTAGAAGAAATATCATATAGAAATGTAAGCCATTATACTCATATTGATAAATATTTAAAAATCCATTTATATCTCTTTCCTGACATTTTGGATTCCTTCATGAAATAATACAAAGGGCTTAATGTCTGAGGAAACCTGAGCAGAGCCTTTGTTTGATATGAACAGCATCATAACAGTGCACGGGGGCGTGATTACTGTGTGAACAGGGGCGGGACTACTTGCAGTGCCACTGGTGCATCGCAACCAGGGCCCCTGGGGAACAATGGGTCTGATTGGCCACCTGCCACTGCTCAGATCATCATCATTGATGATCCCCTAGCATGGCCAGCCATCAGACTAACAGCTGCTGGTGGCTGTTACCCATTCATAATTACTCTGCACAGTCCAGACTGTCAGTAATCCCAAACAGGCAGGGCTGCTGCTACTGCATGTGCTGCCTTGCTGGGTTCTCGGGGAGGCTGATGATTTCCCGAGTGCCACAGGCAGGAGGAGAAGGCCTTTTCAAGTCTTTAGGCTCTGATCAGTCTATACACTGCCACTCAGACTACAGCTCACCCTCTGCCTCTTCCTGTCACCCTCTACCTCTCCTTCTCACCCTCTCCTCTTCACCGTCTGCCTCTCCCCATCACACTCTTCCTATCCCATCAACCTTTTCCTCTATCCATCACCCTCTGCCTATCTCTGTCAACCTTTGCCCATTATCATCTGCCTCTGTCTGTGTCTGCTCATCACACTCTGCTTCTCACTGTCACCCTTTGCCCATCACCCTCTGCATCTCCCCATCATACTCTGCTTCTGCCTGTTACTCTCTGCTCATCACTCTCTGCCTCTCCCTGTCATCCTCTACCGGTCACCCACTACATCTTCCTGTCACCTTCTGCCTCTTCCTGTCACCTTCTGCCTCTTCCTATCACACTCTGCCTCTTCCCATCACACTCTGCCTCTTCCCAACACCCCCAGGTTCTGCATGTTTCTCACTGCTCATCAACTTCTGTCTCTCATAAACCTCTGCCTCTCCCTGTTATCCTCTGCCTGTCACCCTCTGTCTCTTCCCAACACCCCCAGGTTCTGCATGTTTCTCACTGCTCATCAACTTCTGTCTCTCATAAACCTCTGCCTCTCCCTGTTATCCTCTGCCTGTCACCCTCTGTCTCTTCCCATCACCCTCTGCCTCTGTCTGTCAGTTTCTGTTCATTACCCTCTGCCTCTTCCTATCACCCCTTGCCTCTGCCTGTTACTCTCTGGCAGGTATGTGCGGTGAAGTAAATGGCTCAGGAGGCACTGTCTAGTACCAGGGCCAGATATACAAACAATATATGAGCCTAACGGTTGATGTGGACATTATGCAAAAGTGCAGAGGTATAGAGTAGAAATTTGATGCGTTTTGACCACAGATGTGCAGATAATTTAGGCAGGTGAGGCAGCCATAGACTTTTTACTCCAGAGTTGTGACTATAAAAATTAGTAGAATAATACAAAGAAGATATTACTAGCATATCCTTTGTATTTTTCATATTTAGTCAAAACTCTGGTGCAAACATACCATACCACACATCACTACTCTCTGGCTCTCCTTGTCACTCTCTACCTATAACCCACTGCATCTCTCTGTCAACCTCCGTTTCTCCCTGTTACCCTCTGCCTCTTCACATCACCCTGTGCCTCTGCCTGTTTGCTCATTACCATCTCCCTCTCCACATCATCCTCTGCCTCCGCCTATAACTCTTTGATCATCACTCTCTGCCTCTCTCAATCACCCTTTACGTCTCCCTGTCACTCTCTGCCTGTCACCCTCTGCCCATCACCATTTGCTACTGCCCATCACCCTCTGTTATTACTCATCACTCTCTGGCAGCAGACTGGTGAGTTTAAAGTCACAGATTATTATTATTATTATTATTATTATTATTATTATTATTATTTTATATAGCACGTTTCTCCACTTGGACACTGTACAAGCATCAAATTATAGCAGAGAGGGTTAGTATTACAGCACAAAGAAAACAAAGTGAAAAACAATGAACATAGTGAACATAGGAGGCATAGTGAGCTCAATGCACAGTTATTTCAGCAATTTTGGTTCCACAAGTTTCATAACCCACCAAAGATGACAATGTGCGCGATAAGCCATACAAGTAAATAAGGCATATAGGGGTGATTGAAACATGTGTAATATGATATGCAGTTAATGGATAATATGATATGCACTGTAGGGATTTTATTATTATTATTATTATTATTATTATTATTATTACGAGCACAAATTATTATTAGACACTAGGATACTGTATATTGTTTGGTGGTCATGGTAATATTATGAACTGAGCATGGGACCTAGAAGGGAGGGGATCGAAAACATATTTTTGCACCTGGGGCCTCCAATCACAAGTTCCACCACTGCCCCTGAGCATGTGACATCACAACATCATACAGAAGAGCAGTTCCTGGAGTGTCTATATAGGCTGCAGGGTGCATGCCAAAGTATCTTTAGCAGCTCAGCTGTAAGCCAAATGCAGGTGCCATGTGTAAGCAACAGTGCTGCCCCCAGGGTCCTGTATCCAGGTGCTCTGTTTTTTTCCCTTACTCCAAAAACATACTGTTAATTTGGCTGCATTCAAAAATGGACCGAAGTACACGTGTGCTTGTGTGTTAGGGAATTTAGATTCTAATCTACAATGAGGCAGGGACTGAGGTGGATGACAAAGAATAAATGATAATAAACATGAAAAGTCCTAGCTAAAACCACTGTCAGGGCCTGACATCATATACCATATGTTCATTACTGGTATCCCAGTATGTATCTAACTCCATAAAAGAAATCTACTTAGGGAAATCAGAACTGCTATGTTCCACTACCCTTTGGGATTTATTCTCATAAATTGCTATTTATATAGCTAATTGTAGTATTTTTCTTGTGCAGTGTACTTTTTTCTTCTTTTAGATATTCTTCAGATTGTTTAAAAAGGTAAAATAAAGACATTTGGAGTATTTAAAAATACCACCATTAAAATATTACATTTGCTAAAGTTACGTAGCTACAGTATACAGTGATTAATATTCACTAAGAAATACAAATGACCGAATGTGTATTGACTGCAGTAACAACTCAAATATTAGCTTTGATCAACCAAGCACATGACGTTTTGGTCACTGTGCATAGATGTTTTGCATTTTTTTAATCAAATGATATGGTACAGTGGAATTTTAATGCACATCTGCGTGTATTTGATCCATTGCCGGAGCAACCTTCAAGCATATAGGCCGATGCCCGCAATATTTGGCCTGCATGATGTGCTGTTTGGGGCCTAGTTTTTTTAAGTGCCATCCTGTCTGCAACTGCAGTGCCACTCCTAGATGGACCAGGTGTTTGTGCCGCACACTTGTGTTACTTAGCTTAGCCATACAGCTACCTCATTGCACCTCTTTTACTCCTTTGCATGATGTGCTGTTTGGGGACTATTTTTTTTTCTAAGTGCCATCCTGTCTGCCACTGCAGTGCCACTCCTAGATGGGCCAGGTGTTTCTGCCATACACTTGTGTCGCTTACCTTAGTCATACAACTACCTCATTGCACCTCTTTTACTTCTTTGCATGATGTGCTGTTTGGGGCCTATTTTTTAAATCTGCCATCCTGTCTGACACTGCAGTGCCACTCCTAGATGGGCCAGGTATTTGTGCCGCACACTTGTGTAGCTTAGCTTAGTCATACAGCCACCTCGGTGCAACCTTTTGGCCTAAAAACAATATTGTGAGGTGTGAGGTGTTTAGAATAGACTGGAAATGAGTGGAAATGAATGTTAATGAGGTTAATAATACCGTAGAATCAAAATGACCCCCAAATTCTGTGATTTTAGCTGTTTTTATGTGTTGTTTTTTTCAAAAATCATCCAGATCCAAAGCCAAAACACGAAAGGGTGATTTTTGCAAAACCAATCCAGATCCAAAACATGAGCATGGAACTAGAACCAAAACCAAAACACAAAACATGAAAAAGTGCCCGCCGCACATCTCTACTTTTAAATAATATCTTATCAAACAGCTATATATTATTCACCCCAAATTACATTTGGCTCTTGCATTGATTCAATATATGAGTTCTTCTGAATAGATTTGACTTTTGAGCTTTCAACCTCCTTTGCTAATGCATTAAGAATTGTATAGACATGATGACTTAATAAACTTTGTCTATCATCATCAGTACACATTAAGGAAACAGACCCTGAAATTATTTTCAGATTGCATTTTTCATCTTGATAATGACCAAGATCAAAATTTGAAAATGGTGTTTAATACATATTTTTGACATTTTTGTTATGGACTTGTTTATGTACATCTGGTTTAATTAAGTCTTACCGAGATCACAGGTTCCTGCTGAGGAACTCTGTTGTACAATGAACAACACTTTGATAAACAATACATTTGCGATTGGTGGTTTGGTGCTGATATGAATGGCTTTATTTTAAGAGGTGTGTGCGGAGCTTCATGTTTTGGTTGTGTTTCTAATTTTATCACTGTGTTTTGGTTTTGTAAAACCATGAGCAAGTGTCTTGGGTTCAGAATTTGGATCTAAAATCAGAACCTTGGATTTCTTGAAATTGATGAAAACTGCCTTAAATCATGTAATATTTGCAATTCAAAACCAAAATTTGGATTTAAAATCTGAATTCCAAACCACGGTAAAATCCGTTCCACACAAAGTCCCTCAGGATACCTCAACTGGGACTCAGTTTGGTACAGATCCGCAAAATTTGGTTAGTTTCGGATTTCTAGAGAACCGAACCAAACATCTGTATTAATTTCATAACTTTTAAAGACTCTCTAAAGTTCTTCTGATGCCCATTACTACTACAAATCTGGTTAAGTAACCAATTTCTGGAAAATATAGTTCTCAAAATAGCAATTGTTTTCTCTGATGATGTATATTTAATCTTATGGACTTCAGGCCACTTGAAATGTGCATGCATTGCAATGGGAAACATATGATGCAGGAAAAGACTTTCAAAACTTTTTTGTTATGGACATGAGTGCCATTCTGTAGTGTATAATGGAGTGGTGAAGGTCATTTTTAAGTTATTGTTTCTACCTGGCCATGGATCCCTGCCACCATGCATAACTTCAAGTGAAGGTCTTCTTATTTCACTGTGCATTGATACCCTTTAGAACTTTTTCCAGCATACTAGTACAAAGCTTTATAGGCACTACTACTCTAAAACTACATTTTAATTTTTTTAATACACAGACAGATGATGGCCGAGATGTAATGGGAGCCAATAATTTCCCAGCTTCAGCATATCGGATACGAGGTGTTGTGGTATTTAGACTAGAAATCGTTCAATGTTTTAAGGCCAACTGAAATGAGTCTTTTAGTATAGGAGGACCACAGTGTCAGAGAAAGTCATCCATTGACCCCAAAGGTCCCTTGATTAAAGCAACACACCCCCTAAATAATCTCCAGTCCTCCAGGACGCACAAGCCGTTTATGCTAATTTAGTTTATGCTAATTTAAATGATATGTGGCATCAATATATTCTGTGTGTAATTGCGACTGTAGCAGCATACCTAATTATGTAATAGTGTTTGGTTGGAATACACTGTAGCACAACATTTTGAATGCAAATACATCTTCTAAAATGAAACAATGTGAATAGGACGCATAAGCAGCTCCTGTTGTTTAAAATGATATGCAGCATGCCTGTATTCTGTGTGTAATAGCATCTGTATCTGCATACAAAATGTTATGCTGCTGTGTATTCCAGCCAAACACTGCAACATAATTTGGTTAGCTTATACAGACTCAATTACACACAAAATATAGCTATGCCACATATAATTTAAATCCGAATAAACTGCTTGTGCATTCTAAAACAACCCTTTGTGTATCAGATGCAGTTTCCTGTGCAAAATGTGCAAAAATTACATATACACTACACAGTCTATTTTTACAGAACAGTGTTTTTTTTAAGTGTGAAAATGTATTGAAAAGTGTAAATATGCTTGAAAAGTGTTCTTATAATTGATTTCCAACATTTTCAAAACCAACTCGAACAAAAAAAAACACTTCTAAATTGTTTGAGCGTTTTAGAGCTGTTTTGTGTCCGACTTGCAATATCGGACTTCATTACTTTGGCCAAGTTGAATACTTAACATGGGCAAAACATCTGCATCTGACTTTTTATTGGACACTACTTTAGAGCCGAAAGCATCCAAAAAATCCAGTGTGTGGCCGCTAATACATTAGTCAACTTTGCAAAATGTCCAATGTTTGCAGCTATAGCTGCAAACATCGGACATTTTGCCGTTATCTGCTAACATTACTGGCCAATGTCTTCTTGTTTAAAAATATACAGGAAATTATGATTTCCCATGGTTTTTAAAGTTTTAACTATATAATTGTAGATATTATATTACACTTATTTTTTTAGTTTATCAAAGCTTTAGATGTTGGAAGCTGTTCTGCCAATAATGTATGATACAGAGCTCATACATTGTGGCTTCAGTCACGCCAAATGGTCACTCTCTGAGGGGGTAATTCAGAGTTGATCGCAGCAGCAAATTTGTTAGCAGTTGGGCAAAACCATGTGCACTGCAGGGGGGCAGATGTAACATGTGCAGAGAGAGTTAGATTTGGGTGGGGTGTGTTCAAACTTAAATCTAAATTGCAGTGTAAAAATAAAGCAGCCAGTATTTACCCTGCACAGAAACACAATAACCCACCCAAATCTACCTCTCTCTGCAAATGTTATATCTGCTGCACCTGCAGTGCACATGGGGGGTCATTCCGAGATCATCGTAGCCGTGCTAAATTTAGCACAGCTACGATCATTCACACTGACATGCGGGGGGACGCCCAGCACAGGGCTATCCCGCCCTGCATGTCAGTGCCGGGTCCCCCTGCAGAAGTGCAAAGGCATCGCAGAGCGGCGATGCATTTGCACTTCAAGAGTAGCTCCCGACCAGCGCAGCTTTAGCGTGCTGACCGGAAGCTACTCAACGCTCCCAGGTCCGCAGCGGCTGCGTGTGACGTGACGTCCCCGTTCACCGCCGTTCTGCTGTGAAGGTGAGCAGCAGTGGAGATATACACACAAGGTGGCCACCTCTTCAAATGCCAGACCTGGTATTATCTGCCACAGCCGGAGAGTCTGCTATTAACAGCTGCCATAGCATCTTTTGGTGCCTTTTCTCTTGTTTTTATTAAACATCCCATACTCATTTGATCTGAGTCTGCACTTGTTTCACCTGGAACCTGTGGTTCCACAAGTCACCATATGCCTATTGAGGTGTCAAAGCAGTGCTACTTCTAATTGGAACTGTGAGGATTTTAACCTTAAGGCGGCTCAGTTGTATCAGCAATTGTTTTTAGGGTATTTTTTGTTGTAATAATTTATCTATTTTATTACATCTACTAACTGAAGTGCCAAAAGTCATGAGATAGCAGTATGTTAACTTAATGGTAAGTGGCACCACCATACTATGATGTCTTGGAAATAGCCTAACATCTCATGAGTCAGTTTGAACACTGGCTAGCCTGCTCATGGTAAGGTGACATGAATTATCGTTCATCCGACATGAACCCAATCAAGCATTTATGGGACGTGGTGGAGAAATCCTTTCGCACCCAAGATCTTGCACCTACAGCTGTGGGAAGCTATCCAGACAGCATGGGTCAACATCTCTCCAGAGGTCTTCTGTTCACTTGTGGAATCGATGCCATGTCAAGTTGCTGCACTTGGGGCTGCTTCCATAAATGTCCCGGGCTGGTTTTCCATCCCAATCCACCCCTGGTATGAATCCACCCAGGGGCGGATTGGCCCACTGGGGTACCATGCGAGTCTCTGCTGGGCCGGTCCCATGAAGGCCTCAGTGGGCCAGAAGAACTGGCTGGCTGCTTCCGGCTCTGGCCACCGCACAGCGGAAATGCAAACAGGAAGCTGTCAGTGTCATCAGCTCCAGCTACGGGCAATCCGGGTGCTGCTAGCCAGGAGCAATGTGTGGGGGCACCGCAGGCTATATACTGCAGAAATCACCCTGGCTAGTGGTGGTTCAAGGCATTGGCTGACTGAGCCAGAGCCTTGTGCCACTAGCTGCCAGCGTCCTCTCCCTGCTCATCACTCCGGCCAGAGACGCGGGAACCAAGCTCCAGTAACCAGAACTTGGCTCCTTCTCGGCTGCTCCCAGTGATCCCTGCCACCTACAGCCACTCTGCAGCCAGCACCAACAGCTTCTGTGACAGCTGATGCTCATCAGAGGTGACTCACCAGGCTCCCTTTTACTGTACAATATATCCTCTCCAGTCATTACTAGAGATGAGCGGGTTCGGTTTCTTTGAATCCGAACCCGCACGAACTTCACTTTTTTTTCCACGGGTCCGAGCGACTCGGATCTTCCCGCCTTGCTCGGTTAACCCGAGCGCGCCCGAACGTCATCATGACGCTGTCGGATTCTCGCGAGGCTCGGATTCTATCGCGAGACTCGGATTCTATATAAGGAGCCGCGCGTCGCCGCCATTTTCACTCGTGCATTGAGATTGATAGGGAGAGGACGTGTCTGGCGTCCTCTCCATTAGAATAGAGATAGATAGATTAGATAGAGAGAGATTGTGCAGAGTCGCAGACAGAGTTAGTTTACCACAGTCAGTGACCAGTGCAGTTGCTAGTTAACTTTTATTTAATATAATATATCCGTTCACTTCTCTCTGCTATATCCGTTCTCTGCCTGAAAAAAAAAACGATACACAGCACAGTCAGTCACACAGTGTGACTCAGTCTGTGTGCACTCAGCTCAGCCCAGTGTGCTGCACAGTCATCAATGTATAAATTAAAAGCTTATAATTAATTGTGGGGGAGACTGGGGAGCACTGCAGGTTGTTAGCAGGAGCCAGGAGTACAATTATATTAATTAACAGTGCACACTTTTGCTGCAGGAGTGGTGACCAGTGCCTGACCACCAGTATAGTATTGTTGTATACTACTAATATCTCTTTAAATATCAACCAGTCTATATTAGCAGCAGACACAGTACAGTGCGGTAGTTCACGGCTGTGGCTACCTCTGTGTCGGCACACGGCAGGCAGTCCGTCCGACCAGAATTGTATTATTTATTATTATATACCTACCACCTAACCGTGGTTTTTTTTTCATTCTTTATACCGTCATAGTGTCATCCTAATTGTTACGAGTATACTACTATCTCTTTATCAACCAGTGTACAGTGCGGTAGTTCACGGCTGTGGCTACCTCTGTGTCGGCACACGGCAGGCAGTCCGTCCGACCAGAATTGTATTATTTATTATTATATACCTACCACCTAACCGTGGTTTTTTTTTCATTCTTTATACCGTCATAGTGTCATCCTAATTGTTACGAGTATACTACTATCTCTTTATCAACCAGTGTACAGTGCGGTAGTTCACGGCTGTGGCTACCTCTGTGTCGGCACACGGCAGGCAGTCCGTCCGACCAGAATTGTATTATTTATTATTATATACCTACCACCTAACCGTGGTTTTTTTTTCATTCTTTATACCGTCATAGTGTCATCCTAATTGTTACGAGTATACTACTATCTCTTTATCAACCAGTGTACAGTGCGGTAGTTCACGGCTGTGGCTACCTCTGTGTCGGCACACGGCAGGCAGTCCGTCCGACCAGAATTGTATTATTTATTATTATATACCTACCACCTAACCGTGGTTTTTTTTTCATTCTTTATACCGTCATAGTGTCATCCTAATTGTTACGAGTATACTACTATCTCTTTATCAACCAGTGTACAGTGCGGTAGTTCACGGCTGTGGCTACCTCTGTGTCGGCACACGGCAGGCAGTCCGTCCGACCAGAATTGTATTATTTATTATTATATACCTACCACCTAACCGTGGTTTTTTTTTCATTCTTTATACCGTCATAGTGTCATCCTAATTGTTACGAGTATACTACTATCTCTTTATCAACCAGTGTACAGTGCGGTAGTTCACGGCTGTGGCTACCTCTGTGTCGGCACACGGCAGGCAGTCCGTCCGACCAGAATTGTATTATTTATTATTATATACCTACCACCTAACCGTGGTTTTTTTTTCATTCTTTATACCGTCATAGTGTCATCCTAATTGTTACGAGTATACTACTATCTCTTTATCAACCAGTGTACAGTGCGGTAGTTCACGGCTGTGGCTACCTCTGTGTCGGCAGTCGGCAGGCAGTCCGTCCATCCATAATTGTATTATTATTATAATATATACCACCTAACCGTGGTTTTTTTTTCATTCTTTATACCGTCGTCATAGTGTCATACTAGTTGTTACGAGTATACTACTATCTCTTTATCAACCAGTGTACAGTGCGGTAGTTCACGGCTGTGGCTACCTCTGTGTCGGCACTCGGCAGCCCGTCCATAATTGTATATACCACCTAACCGTGGTTTTTTTTTCTTTCTTTATACATACATACTAGTTACGAGTATACTATCTCTTTATCAACCAGTCTATATATTAGCAGCAGACACAGTACAGTGCGGTAGTTCACGGCTGTGGCTACCTCTGTGTCGGCACTCGGCAGCCCGTCCATAATTGTATACTAGTATCCAATCCATCCATCTCCATTGTTTACCTGAGGTGCCTTTTAGTTGTGCCTATTAAAATATGGAGAACAAAAATGTTGAGGTTCCAAAATTAGGGAAAGATCAAGATCCACTTCCACCTCGTGCTGAAGCTGCTGCCACTAGTCATGGCCGAGACGATGAAATGCCAGCAACGTCGTCTGCCAAGGCCGATGCCCAATGTCATAGTACAGAGCATGTCAAATCCAAAACACCAAATATCAGTAAAAAGCCTCTTTTTTTCTTTGCGTCATGTGCTGTTTGGGGAGGGTTTTTTGGAAGGGACATCCTGCGTGACACTGCAGTGCCACTCCTAGATGGGCCCGGTGTTTGTGTCGGCCACTAGGGTCGCTAATCTTACTCACACAGCTACCTCATTGCGCCTCTTTTTTTCTTTGCGTCATGTGCTGTTTGGGGAGGGTTTTTTGGAAGGGCCATCCTGCGTGACACTGCAGTGCCACTCCTAGATGGGCCCGGTGTTTGTGTCGGCCACTAGGGTCGCTAATCTTACTCACACAGCTACCTCATTGCGCCTCTTTTTTTCTTTGCGTCATGTGCTGTTTGGGGAGGGTTTTTTGGAAGGGACATCCTGCGTGACACTGCAGTGCCACTCCTAGATGGGCCCGGTGTTTGTGTCGGCCACTAGGGTCGCTAATCTTACTCACACAGCTACCTCATTGCGCCTCTTTTTTTCTTTGCGTCATGTGCTGTTTGGGGAGGGTTTTTTGGAAGGGCCATCCTGCGTGACACTGCAGTGCCACTCCTAGATGGGCCCGGTGTTTGTGTCGGCCACTAGGGTCGCTAATCTTACTCACACAGCTACCTCATTGCGCCTCTTTTTTTCTTTGCGTCATGTGCTGTTTGGGGAGGGTTTTTTGGAAGGGACATCCTGCGTGACACTGCAGTGCCACTCCTAGATGGGCCCGGTGTTTGTGTCGGCCACTAGGGTCGCTTATCTTACTCACACAGCGACCTCGGTGCAAATTTTAGGACTAAAAATAATATTGTGAGGTGTGAGGTATTCAGAATAGACTGAAAATGAGTGTAAATTATGGTTTTTGAGGTTAATAATACTTTGGGATCAAAATGACCCCCAAATTCTATGATTTAAGCTGTTTTTTAGTGTTTTTGGAAAAAAACACCCGAATCCAAAACACACCCGAATCCGACAAAAAAAATTCGGTGAGGTTTTGCCAAAACGCGTTCGAACCCAAAACACGGCCGCGGAACCGAACCCAAAACCAAAACACAAAACCCGAAAAATTTCAGGCGCTCATCTCTAGTCATTACACCACTGACTTTTATTACTGAGCGAAAGGACATTCTAGAAGTACGTCTCCTCGCACCACCGGCTGAGCCAGGGGGTCCCCTCAGTTATCTTCTATGTTTCATTATTCCAGCAGTGGTGCTGCAATTACATTATATAATTAATAAACGAAATAAAGTCCCTGATCTTCCCCACAGTCACGTTATACCGAACACTTCACAGAGGTACACTGAACATATGGTTTTTTTTCTCTTACACTAACATAACTATATCATATCCTATTTAGGTTTTAACCAAGGGTTTTATCTATATCTATATAAAAAAAACACCTTAGCTAAAGCTAAATAGGATACTATATGATATACAGTATGACACTATGGGGCAGCAGCTGTGTGTATGAGGGTATAGGGACAGCATGTGTTTGAGTGAGGGTATAGGGGCAGCAACTGTGTGTGAGATTATGGAGGCAGCGACTGTGTGTGTGAGGTTATGGGGGAAGTGTATGTGTGTGGGGCTATGGGGCAGCATGTATGATGCTGTGGTGTGGGTGGGTGTGTGTTGCCAAAGGAAGTTCTCGCGCTGGGCTCCACTTGGCCTCACAGTAACCCGAAAATAGATACCCCCTGGCCTCATAGTGCTTACCCTAACCACCCCCGGCCTCCAGAATATACCATACCCACCCTCGGCCTTCTAGACATACCCTTCCAGCCCAGGTACATATAATACTCTTCCTCCTCAGCATCCTCAGGGACATCTAATATTTATACAGCCCCCTCCTGGCCCCATAAATCATAACTGCCCCCTGGCTCATGGGACATACACTCCCCACCCTACCCATTGGACATACACTCTTATCCCCCACCTCACCCCGGCCTTCTAATACCCTCCAGCCCAGACACATGTACTTCATGTTTATTCACACTAACTATTACTACTTGTATGTAACAAGACAACTGAACTTAAAAAAATTTAAATCAGTGCACAAGGATCCTGCCCCCTCAAAGGACAACACCCCCTCAACAGACCCACCCCCATTAGGGCTGGTTCCATACATTTCCCGGGCTGGTTTTCCATCCCAATCCGCCCCTGAATCCACCTATATGTTTACACATCTGTTCAAAAACAATTTCTAATACTATAATACCTTTTCTACTACTCCTTTTTTTTTAAATCTTTCTCCAGAAGTACAATTGTTTTTTAAACCAAGTTTGTCTGCCATGGATATTGGGAAAACTTTTAAAACTCTACTTTTTACACTCTACTTGGTGCTATATGTATATACAGTAGTGTGTGGATCACTTAATGTATGTATAGTTTGTATCATTTAACAGCAATGATACTGATGTAAGTTATTTATCAGCTGTCATTGTGAGGATATTTATGAAAAGATTTTTTCAGGTAATAGTGCAGAAAAGCAACAATCAAATTATTTGCTATTTCAATCTATCGGGTCATTTTCTTCCATTTTATTATCTTACTAGTAAAGCAAATGCTCATTATCATGTGATTGGTTTCTATGGGTAACACATCATCGTTCTTCATAGTTACCAGAACGACAATTTTCATCAGTGTCCCGTTCATAACATATACACATCAAGAAATAATTGAAAAAAATCTGACTACATAATAATTGCCCTATAATTGTAAACATTTCTTTCTCGCTTGCTGTACTGTCAGTTCCTTGAATTTCTAGCCTACTCTTGCAAATTTATTGTACATTTGTTCATATGTAAACCTGGAAAAAATATTGCATAAACTAAAATAATTAAAACCATTTTAACTATGATTTTTAATATCTTGTTAAATACTATGCTTTCCAAATTCTTTCAAAAAAATGAAAGGAAGAATTTCCCAGTATAAAAGATTTACTATTTGCTATGCTTTAAATAAATTCCTCTGACACCTCCAGGCCATGGTTTTACAACAGTATATACAAAAGAGCATAAATCTCGTTGAAAAAATCTATAAATAAAACTCTCCCTTCAACATTTTATAGAATTGTTTTGTAGGGAAATGAGTGAGAGGGAAGATAGTTACAATGATTTACCTTTGTTCGGTGTTACATTTAGATGATAATAAGTCTTCTTGGTTATTACACACAAAATATACACAAGGTATATGAACATTGCTAATTGATAACTCTTAACTGTTTGACATGTCAAGGTGAATTTAGCACTTGTCATTTAAGAAATACAAGAGAAAGTTACTCCAGCTCTCGTAAGTAGCACTGAAGTTATTATCTAGTCTTTAAAATTCTTCACATATAATTATAACATGATTCAGCCAAGAAACATAAGATAATAAAACCTTTTATGGGAAAAAATGAATATTGTTTACCTTTCCTCTGCTTTGCAACACTGGACATATGCTATGACAACTGATTTGATACTATGACTGGTCACATATTTCTTGGCTCTTTATATTTTTCCTTTATAGCTATCATTTGCACCATAATTAAGTGCATTTAGGAAGTGTTTTTCAATCATAAAATTACAATAACACCATAAAGGAATGAACAAATAAAAGCCCAAATATTCCTTTTAAAATACTGTTTATGCACTTTAGTTACTTATGTTTATGCAAGTAGAAAAAGCTTTTCCTACACAATCTTTCTATTATCATCTTCATTTTGTCTTTCTTCCATCTAAGGGAGGGAGTGATTATGGGGCTGATACAGTGGGGTATATTTACTAAAAATCGTATTTTCCCGTTTGAGGTCAAAGTTCAATCACGAATGACATCGAAAGTGTAAATTTGCAACTTTTTGAATTTAGTACGACTAATTTACTAAGCTGCCGTATTCTGCATTTTCGGTTTTACCGATGTCGATGTCATTCGTTTTTTTTGGCAGTGTTTTACGTGAGTGACTTGTAAAACACTGCCGACTTTAATACAATGAATCTCGGCCGGATCTGAGAGATCCGTGCTGGGCTTCATTGTGCACCTTGTAAAAAAAAAAAAAATCAGTGTTAAAATAAAAAAAAAATTGCGTGGGGTCCCCCCTCCTAAGCCAAACCAGCCTCGGGCTCTTTGAGCTGGTCCTGGTTGCAAAAATATGGGGGGGGAAATGATAGAGGTTCCCCCATATTTAAACAACCAGCACCGGGCTCTGCGCCTGGTCCTGGTTCCAAAAATACGGGGGACAAAAAGCGTAGGGGTCCCCCGTATTTCTGAAACCAGCACCGGGCTCCACTAGCCAGATACATAATGCCACAGCCGGGGGACACTTTTATATAGGTCCCGGCGGCCCTGGCATTACATAACCAACTAGTCACCCCTGGCCAGGGTACCCTGGAGGAGTGGGGACCCCTTCAATCAAGGCCCCCCCCCCCCCTCCAGCCACCCAAGGACCAGGGGTGAAGCCAGAGGCTGTCCCCCCCATCCAAGGGCTGCGGATGGGAGGCTGATAGCTGTTTTGTAAAAAAATGAATATTGTTTTTAGTAGCAGTACTACAAGTCCCAGCAAGCCTCCCCCGCAAGCTGGTACTTGGAGAACCACAAGTACCAGCATGCGGAGGAAAACCGGGCCCGCTGGTACCTGTAGTACTACTACTAAAAAAATACCCCAATAAAAACATAAGACACACACCTTGAAAGTATAACTTTAATGCATACATCCACACCTCCATATACACATACTTACCTATGTTCACACGAGGGTCGGTCCTCTTCTCCATGTAGAATCCATGGTGTACCTGTTGAAAAAATTATACTCACAAAATCCAGTGTAGAAGGCTCTTCTTGTAATCCATTTGTAATCCAGGTAATCCATTTGTAATCCATTTTACGAGGATGTCCCTCAGTTTCTGTAAGAGGTTGTCAGCGGTGTGCCTCTTATAGAAACTGGTAATACACAGCGTAGCCTGCCTAGGAATGAGTTGCCGTTTGTGAGATGCTGCTGCTGGTGCCGCTGGTGTTGTTGCTGTGGAAGGCAATACAGCTGCCCAGTGGGCTGTCACAGTCATGTAGTCCTTAGTTTGCCTTGCTCCACTTGTCCACAAGTCCGTGGTTAAGTGGACAGTGGGTACAACCACATTTTTCAGGACACTGAGGACACTTTTCTTAATATCCCTGTACAGTCTGGGAATTGCTTGCCTAGTGAAGTGGAATCTAGATGGGAATTGGTACCGAGGACACAGAACGTCCATCAACTGTCTAAATCCCACTGCACTAATTGCGGATACCGGATGCACGTCTAACACTAGGGCCGTAATTAGGGGGGGCTAAGGTGGCATGTGCCCCGGGTATTATTTGAGGGGGCACCAAGGAGTTACAGAGGAGCAGGGTTTTTTTTTAAGGTTTTTTTTTTACTGGCAGTGCTGTGCTGCTTGACTGAGGCAGCAGACAGCACTCTTGGCAATGTCTCTGACCCACCTGTCTGCCCACAGCTGGCTCCAGCATTGTGCAGGTGAGCTTTAGTACCTGGGATCTCTTCTATGCCGGCTACTGTCTTAAACTCTCTTCTTTGCCACACAGTGCTGCGACTAGCATGCAGTGCACTGTACAAGCTATAGAAGCACACTGTGTTCTCAGTTAGCAGTATCAAGCTCCGCTTTGCCTCCCAGATGGGGGGATTTGGTGTAGCTTATAGGGGGATGTAGTGTAGTGATACAGTGTACCATATAGGGTATGTAGTGTAGTAATGTATTGCAGTATATAGGGGCATGTAGTGCACTGATGTGGTGTAGCATATAAGAGGATGTAGTGTAGTGATGTAGTGTAGAATATAGGGTATGTAGTGCAGTGCATAGGGGCATGTAGTGTAGTGATGTAGTTCAGCGTGTAGGGGATGTAGTATAGTGATGTAGTGCAGTGGATAAGAGAATGTAGTGCAGTGACAAAGTGTTATGATATAGTGCAATGTATGGGGACACACAGTGGATCATGTAGTTGAACACGCTGGCAGGGCATGTGACGAATACTGTAGGGCATTTGAGGCACATAGGGGAATATTGTCCAATAGTATTCCCTTTTTTCAAATTTCCTGGTAATCTGATATTTTAGTCTGACAGAACTTGTTTTACTGCTGTTGTTTTTTTTTTTTTTTTTTTTTTTGGGGGTGCAAACTATTGCCTTGTCCCGGGTGACGAAAATCCTAGTTTTGGTCTTGCTAACACCAGCATAGTTGTTATGGCCTCAGTAATCCGCTTTGCAACAGTGTGACTGCTGTCATATTTCATCTTCCTCGCAAAGGAATATTGGACAGTCAATTGCTTAGTTGAAGTAGTACAAGTGGTCTTCAACATCCTCTCTGGGATGACAATCGACTACCAGCAGCAACAACAGCAGTAACAGCAGAAGTCGGAGTACCACTCAAGGATCCTCGGATAGGAGAGGACTCATCAGTCATGCCAGTGACATGGCCTGCAGGACTACTTACGTTCCTGACTGAGGAGGAAATTGACGGTGAGGGAGTTGGCGTGGCTTGCAGGAGCTTGGGTACAACATGTGGAGTATAATAGAGGATGTTCCTAGGTGGTTAACATCCTTACCCCTTCTTATTATGATTTGACAAAGGCAACACATGGCTCGATACCTGTTGTCCAGATTTGTGGAGAAATAATTCCACACCGAAGAGGTAGCTTTTTTTGGTATTTTGCCCAGGCATGATAATGTGCTTTTTTATCCCATGGCCAACAACTGTCTCCACTGGTGCCTTATTCAAACAAACCATATCACCATCAGAATCCTCATCGTCAACTTCCTTCTCAGCGCCAGATATAACAATATCCTCCTCATCCTGGTATACTTCTACAGTGACATCCTCAATCTCAATATCAGCAACTGGACTGGCGGTGCTCCTCCCAGCACTTGCAAGGGGCGTGCAAATGGTGGTAGGAGCCTCCCTCTTTCCTACACAGTCTTGGGAAGGTCAGGCCTACATCACAACCTCAGACACACTTGGACTCTCCTTGGGGATATGTGATATCTCTGAACACACAGTTTCTTTTTCCTGTGCTTTAACAAGCTTAATTTTTTGAAAGGGAGGAGGGCTTCCATCTTCATGAGAAGCTGAACCACCTGTCATGAACATAGGCCAAGGCCTTAGCCTTTCCTTGCCACTTCGTGTCATGAATGGCATATTGCCAATTTTATGTTTCTCCTCAGATAATTTTTTTCTCCTGGTTATTCATTTTTGCTTCTTGGATTTTACATGCCCTCTATGACATTAGTCATTGGCCTTAACACACGACGTTGATGGACTTGCATTGTCAATGTCATGACTGGTGGCAGCAGCACTAGTACTAGGAACTGAAAGTGGTTCCTGCTCTTTCACAATTTTTTCTTCAAAATTTTTGTTCTCCATTTCACAGGACAGCACCCCTTTATTATTACAAAACACAGAACAGTGCCCCTTTATTTTTCATAGCACCCCTGTAATTTTACAGTATATAAGACAGGGCCATTGTACTTTTATTTTAACAACAGCAACCCTGTATTTTACAGCATAGAGGAAAGGGCCAGCACCCCTGTATTTGAACAACACCCCTGTAATTGTACAGTATACAAGACAACGCCAGTGTTCTTTTATTTTATCAACAGCACCCCCGTATTTTTACAGCATACAAGACAGGGCCGGTGTATCTTTATTTTCACAGCACCCCTGTATTTTTACAGCACACAGGAAAGGGCTAGCACCCCTGTATTTTAACAACACCCCTGTAATTTTACAGTATACAAGACAGGTCCAGTGTACTTTTATGTTAACAACAGTACCCCTATATTTTTACAGAATACAGGACAGATCCAGCACCCCTGTATTTGAACAACACCCCTGTCATTTTACAGTATACAAGACAGGGTCAGTGTACTTTTATTTTAACAACAGCACCCTGTATTTTTACAGCATACAGGAGAGGGCCAGCACCCCTGTATTTGAACAACACCCCTGTTATTCTACAGTATACAAGACAGGGCCAGTGTACTTTTATTTTAACAACAGCAGTCCTGTATTTTTAGGACAGGGCCAGCACCTCTGTATTTGAAAAACACC
The DNA here is from genome assembly GCF_028390025.1 of Pseudophryne corroboree. Classification (NCBI taxonomy): domain Eukaryota; kingdom Metazoa; phylum Chordata; class Amphibia; order Anura; family Myobatrachidae; genus Pseudophryne; species Pseudophryne corroboree. Next base: position 1,009,530,479 of record NC_086444.1, on the reverse strand, counting down.
TCTGTACTTTTACAGTATACAAGACAGGGTCAGTGTACTTTTATTTTAACAACAGCACCCATGTATTCTTACAGCATACAGGACAGAGCCAGCACCCCTGTATTTGAACAACACCCCTGTTATTTTACAGTATACAAGGCAGGGCAAGTGTACTTTTATTTTAACAACAGCATCATTATAATTTTACAGCATACAAGACCGGGCCAGCACTCCTGTATTTTCACAGCATGCCTGTATTTTTACAGCATACAAGACAGGGCCAATGTACATTTGTTTTCACAGCACACCTCTATTTTTACATCATACAAGACAGGGCCCGTGTACATTTATTTTCACAGCACCCCAGTAATTTTACAGCATACAAGACAGAGCCAGTGTACCTTTACAACACCCCTGAATTTTTTACAGCATACAGGACAGAACCAGCACCCCTGTACAGAGGTGTCAGAAGACGGGTGCGGAAGGGGTTACACCAAAGTGCAGGCTCTCCTGCAGTGACAGGAGCCAAGTGCTGCAGTGTGATAATCCTCTGCAGCAATCGGCTCCTGTCACAGATAAGGAGCTGGCACTGCACACTGCCCAGTCTCCGGGGGCAGCCAGCATCTCCAGGGAAGCTGGACATGCCCCCAGCATTAAGAAGAGGACACCTGCGAGGCCACGGCCCTTTAAATTAGGCCACGCCCCCTTTTCGGGTGGCCGCAGTTCCAGCAGGGTGAGTGGGTTGGGGTGTAGTAATGCAGAGTGCGCACCGGGTGTCACCACACCTGGTGACGTCTCTGCCCCTGTATTTTCACAGAACCCCTGTATTTTTACAGCATACAGGACTGTGCCCCTGTACAGCAGTAACAGGACAGCAATACCCATGTACAGCTGCAGCACCCCTAACAGCATGACTCCAGTGACAGGACAGCACCACCCCTAACAGCACAGGGACACCACAGTGACAGAACAGCACTCCTAGAGAGCACACACTGACCCAACCAATGCCACCACGTACAGACAGACTGAGGTCTGTCTCCCTCACTCTCCGGAGTGAAAATGGTGGTGACGCGCAGCTCTTTATATGGAATCCAAAACCCATGAGAATCCAACAGCGGGATGATGAAGTTCTGGGATCCGAGTTTGGCAGAAAAGTCCCAAGCCAGGCTCCTATCCCGGCTCAGATCGTGATGAGGTCACCTGGGTGGAGTTGGTGGGCCTATATTTTTGTCCAAAAATTATGCTAAGCATCTCAATTTTGTTCTATGTTTTATTGCAGAGTTTGTTATAATTATTTTGATTAACAGTGCTTAGCTCTATAGAGTATACATTTGCTTTTTTGTCTGTGTAGAACTATAAGTTTCAGCATGAGAGCACCTGTTATTATGTTTGGAATTATGGTGTGTAGTCCAGGATAGTCATCTTTTCCCATACCATCTCCACTTGTGGCGAAGTGTTGTAACTGGGTGGAAGTGAGGGATTCTTAGGCTGTGCAAAGTTGTGCATACTCATAGAAACATCTGTTTTCAGATGGATATCTTAACCCAGTGGTTGTCAAACACGGTCCTCAAGGTACCATAACAGGCCAGGTTTTAAGGATATCCATGACTGAACACTGATTTAAAAAGCAAAGAGCAAAACAAAAATGAAAGCAAATACCTTTGCAGATGGGTAAAACCATGTTGTGCTGTAGGTGGGACATTTGGAACATGTGCATAGAGATTTAGGGGTAAATTTACGAAAGGTAAAGGTCAATTTCAAAACTGACAAAATCCGACTACTAACGATGGCGTGTTGCTGTCTAAAACACTGCAGATTTATGATCCATTGGATTTCAGCTTTAATTGGAAACCAACATTGATGTCTGTCATTTTTTTATGTCATGTCTTTTATTTTACAGTTGAAAACCTATGCATATAGATAGGGTGTAGCTATGTCTATGTGGGCCCAATAGCACAATTTCCCAGAAACCCAGCGCCTTCCCTGGCAGAGTACTCGGAGCTCTCTAATCTACCAACACCCTCCTCCACTTGACCAGCATGCTATTCAGAGCACTCTCTCTCTCTCCTCTCCTACACAAACACTGCTCCCAGCAGACTACTCAAAGCAAACGAGATAGCCGGCATGTGGGCATATGCTTACCTTTTCATAAGTGTGCCGTGCTACTGCACTGTAGGCATATATGCTATCCCGACTGGCTCCATCTCTCCTCACTGACTAATAGAGGGAGTAGGCGTGGCCATGGTCCGATGATGTCCCTGAAGGTTCAACCACACCTCTTCCCAACATCAGTTAGGGGAAAAGGAGCTGAGTCAGCTGACGGAAACAGCAGATGTGCCTGCAGTGCAACAGCATGGCACACTGCTGAGAAATATACAACTAGTGATGAGCGGGTTCGGATCCTCGGGATCCGAACCCGCCCGAACTTCATCTTTTTTTTCACGGGTCCGAGCGACTCGGATCCTCCCGCCTTGCTCGGTTAACCCGAGCGCGCCCGAACGTCATCATCCTGCTGTCGGATTCTCACGAGATTCGGATTCTATATAAGGAGCCGCGCGTCACCGCCATTTTCACACGTGCATTGAGATTGATAGGAAGAGGACGTGGCTGGCGTCCTCTCCGTTATAGTAGAAAAGACTGAGTGACTTAGTTATAATTGTGGGGAGGATTGGGGACGGGGAGCAGCTGTTAGGGAGTACAGTGCAGGGTTTTGATTATAATACCACCAGTGAGTTTAATCCGTTGTTTCTCTGCCTGAAAAAACGCTCCACCATATCTGTGCTCACTCAGTGTGCTGCACTGCTGCATATATCTGTGCTGAGTGCACTGCTCACACTGCCTAATTGTGGGGACTGGGGAGCAGTTATAGCAGGAGTACAGTGCACAGTTTTGCTGACAGTGACCACCAGTCCAGTATACGTTTGTCTGCCTGAAAAACACTCCTGTGGTGGCTTTTTTTTTCTTCATACTAGTTTAGCAGTCTGCTGACAGTGTCCACCAGGTCCGTTATTATTATACAGTATATTATATCAGGGCCGGATTAACAATGGGGCGGATGGAGCTGCAGCTCCAGGCCCCCCATTGAAAATAGGCCCACAGAATCTCCTGCAATGCAGCCAGTGTTAACAGTAAAAAAAACACTGGCTGCATAGCGTTGTCCACACAGAGACCTGTACTTACCCCTCCACTGGTCCGGCTGCCGTGATCGGAGCTCAACCCCGATCAGGCAGCGTATGGTAACAGCACCCCGCGCAGCCAGTATCCCTGATGCTGCAGCCTCTGCTGTTGCTCGGTGGCTGGGGCTGGGCTCAGTGGGCTGTGCTGCTGTGCAGCACTTCCTGATACTGCAAGCTCCGCCCACGATATGACATTGGGTAGGGGGCGGGGCCAGGACTCGACACTGCTGCCAGCCATCCATGTCACACATACTGAGCAGAGACAGGAAAAGGTAAGAGAGAGAGAATTAACATGGGAGGGAAAGTGAAAGGGGGAATGTAAGGAATGAGTGCAGCTGAGGAACAGTAATGCACCTGAGATAGACAGGTAGGTGATTAAGTTATGTTAGAAAAGTAAAGAAAGATACTGTAAGAGATTAGAAAAGAAGACAAGCATGTGATAACAGAGATTCAGTGATAGGCAGTTTTTACCCTGTTTTTAAAAAGGAGTGGGCCCTGCAGGACGTGCTGTGCAGTCAGTCTCTCACCGCTGGCAGCGATCTTATCCAATCGCTGCCTGAGACCAACGTCCTCCCCTCTCTGCCCACCAACGCATAGCATAACGCTCTACAATTTAAATCAGGTGTGCGTCGGGGGAGAGCTTGCTTCCCTTTGTCCCATACACCATCTGTATCTGACCCGCACTGTATCCCACCCACACTGTGTCCTACCCGCACTGTATCCCACTCGCACTGTATCCCACCCACACTGTGTCCTACCCACACTGTATCCCACCCGCACTGTATCCCACCCACACTGTGTCCTACCCACACTGTATCCCACCCACACTGTATCCCACTCACACTGTCCTACCCACACTGTATCCCACCCGCACTGTATCCCACCCACACTGTGTCCTACCCACACTGTGTCCTACCCACACTGTATCCCACCCGCACTGTATCCATCCCACACTGTATCCATCCCACATTGTATCCCACCCGCACTGTATCCCTTCCGCACTGTATCCATCCCACACTGTATCCGTCCCACACTGTATCCATCCCACTTTGTATCCCACCCGCACTGTATCCCTACCACACTGTATCCGTCCCGCACTGTATCCCACCCGCACTGTATCTGTCCCACACTGTATCCATCCCACATTGTATCCCACCCGCACTGTATCGGTACCGCACTGTATCCGTCCCACACTGTATCCGTCCCACACTGTATCCGTCCCACACTGTATCCGTCCCACACTGTATGGCAGATGATGCAGGAAGAGCTGCTCAAGAGGCAGTTGTGAACGTGAATGCGCAGGTGCAGCAGGTCAGTGTACCCATCCAGTGTCTGCCCCTTCTCCAGCTCAGTGTCCCCACCATTACTGATCCCCATCCCAGTGTCTCCCTGCCTTCCCTCCCCAAACAGCCCACTGCACCCATCCCAGTACCCTCCCACCTAGAACCCTCAGTCCAGTTCAGTGGCGGGCTGGCCAGGGGGGCAGAGTGCCAGGTGCCCCCTGGGCTGTGCTATCGCCACGGGACGCAGCCTACTCCATTGCAAAAGGGCACAGGTGGTCCAGTGTGCGCGGCGGCAGCCATGTGGGTTCTCTTACTGTGTGTCCTACAGGGCTACGGAAGCCCTGTAGGACACAATTAAAAGATACACAATCTGTGATACGGCTGTACGCTGCTGTGCATAGGCGGCCATATCACACGGGGGGACTGTTTGCTATGGCTCTGTGCACTGTACATCAAGTGGCGTGGGGCGGCGGCAGCAGGAATGAGGCAGTGACTGTGCTCAGTATATTAGTGACACAGCCACCATCCTGCTAGCGGCCTTGTCACCCTGACCCACCCTTCACAGATTACGTAGGTGACCATGCCCCCATTGCTCATTAATACGCCCCCAGCAGGGTTAGGGGTAGTGTGTGTGGGGAGCAGGTAACATAGTAACATAGTATCTGAGGTTGAAAAAAGACAATTGTCCATCGAGTTCAACCTATTTGTGGTCTCCTATGCATGATGATTTGACTAAAATTTCTGACTGATGCTGATGTCAGCCATTGCATTTTATCCCTATTTATAGTAACTATAATGCATGACTATGCACCATACCCCTGGATATCCTTTTCCAATAGGAATTTATCTAACCCATTCTTAAAGGTGTTGACAGATTCCGCCATTACAACTCCCTCGGGCAGGGAATTCCAAACACGTATTGTCCTTACCGTGAAAAAGCCTTTACGCCGTATTGTGCGGAATCTCCTCTCCTCTAACCTGAGCGAGTGTCCACGAGTCCTCTGTGTTGATCTAACCAAAAACGGGTCCCGCGCAAGCTCTGTGTATTGTCCCCTTATATATTTGTAGATGTTGATCATATCCCCTCTTAGTCTCCGCTTTTGCAATGTAAACATGCCTAGTCTTTCAAGCCTTTCCTTGTATTCCATCGTCTCCATGCCCTTAATTAGTTTGGTCGCCCTCCTCTGTACCTTTTCAAGCTCCAGGATATCCTTTTAGTAGTACGGTGCCCAGAACTGTACACAGTATTCAAGGTGTGGCCTCACTAGTGATTTATATAACGGGAGTATAATACTCTCGTCCCTAGCATCAATACCCCGTTTTATGCATGCTAATATCTTATTAGCCTTCTTTGCTGCAGTCCTACTTTGGATACTACTGCTTAGCTTGCTATCTATGAGGACACCTAAGTCCTTTTCCTGTACAGAATCCCCTAATTTTACCCCATTTAGTAGGTAGGTGTAATTTTTGTTCTTGTTACCACAGTGCGTTACCTTACACTTGTCTGTGTTGAAGCGCATTCTCCATTTGGCTGCCCATGCTTTTAATTTAACTAAGTCGTTCTGAAGAGACTCGGCATCCTCCTCTGTATTTATAGCCTTACATAATTTGGTATCATCAGCAAAAATTGACACCATGCTCTCTAGACCTTCTGTTAGGTCGTTAATGAAAATATTGAACAATAGCGGTCCTAATACTGAGCCTTGCGGCACACCACTTAGCACTTCAGTCCAAGTTGAAAAAGATCCATTAAACACAACGCGCTGCTTCCTATTATCTAACCAGTTTTTGACCCAAGTGCATATTGTGCTTCCTAGCCCTGATTCTTGTAGCTTGTATATAAGTCTCATGTGTGGTACAGTATCGAATGCTTTGGCAAAGTCTAAAAAGATTACATCCACGTCTTTATCCTGATCTAGGTTTGCGATTACTGTTTCATAAAAGCCAAGTAAGTTGGTTTGACAGGATCTGTCCTTCATAAACCCATGTTGATTCCTTTTAATGACCTTATTGGTTTCAAGGAACTTCTGAATACTATCTCTTAGAATACCTTCCAATACTTTCCCCACTATAGATGTAAGACTAACTGGTCTATAATTACCTGGTTCAGCTTTACTTCCCTTTTTGAATATAGGCACTACTTCCGCTATACGCCAGTCTTTGGGAACCATACCTGATATAACTGAATCCTCAAAGATCAAAGATAGCGGGTTTGCCAGTTCAGAGTGAAGCTCCATTAGAACCCTTGGATGAATACCATCGGGCCCTGGTGATTTATTAATCTTTAAATGTTTTAATCGGTCACAGACTACTTCCTCGCTTAAATAAGTACCTATTAGTGTGATATTGTCATTATTGAGATTGTGTGTCAGTCCCTGAATTGGGTCCTCTCTAGTGAATACTGTTGAAAAAAACTCATTTAGTGTGTCCGCTATGTCATTATCATTTTTGCTTAAGACTCCCAACTTGTCTTTCAAAGGGCCTATACTCTCCTTTTTTAATCTCTTGCTATTAATGTATTTAAAGAATTTTTTGGGATTCGCTTTGCTTTCCTTTGCTACTAGTTTTTCAGTTTCTACTTTAGCCGCTCTTATTTCCTTTTTGCAATTTTTGTTACATTCCTTATAGTGCTGAAATGACTCTGCATCCCCGTCAGATTTGTATTTTTTAAATGCTCGCCTTTTCTTGCCGATAAGTTCCTTAATCTTTTTGTTAAGCCACATCGGTTTATGATTTTTATTCCCTTTTTTGCTACTCATAGGAATATATTTGAGTGTATATTTAGCTAGCAGGAATTTTAATACCTCCCATTTCTCCGTAGTATTTTTTCCTAAAAACAAACCTTCCCATTCAATATCCCTGAAAAATACCCTCATCATTTCAAAGTTGGCTTTGCTAAAGTTTAAAGTCCTAGTTGAGCCAGTATAGGGCTGTTTGTAGAAACTGATATTGAATGTGACCATATTGTGGTCACTGTTTCCTATGGGTTCCCCTACTATAATACCCGATACCAAATCCTGATTGTTTGTTAATACCAGGTCTAAGATTGCATTGTACCTAGTTGGTTCCTCAATTAGTTGGACTAGGTAGTTATCATTTAGTGTGTTTAAAAACATACTGCCCCTAGCAGTATCACATGAATCGTTTTTCCAGTTTATCTCTGGATAGTTAAAATCTCCCATCACTACTATGTCTCCTACTCCTGCTGCTTTTTCAATTTGCTTTAGTAACAATTCATCATCAGATGCGTTGATACCAGGCGGCCTATAGCATACACCCAATACTAACTTTTTTGTTCCTTTTTCCCCGCATGCAATTTCTACCCATAATGTCTCAACAGTGTCTACAGTCCCCTCCTGAAGATCTTCCCATATATTAGGTTTTAAAAACGGCTTTACGTACAGACACACCCCTCCATCCTTTTTATTTAGTCTGTCTCTCCTAAACAGTGTATAGCCCTCTAGATTGACTGTCCAATCATGAGATTCATCCCACCAAGTTTCAGTAATGCCTATAATATCATACTGTTTGCTTGCTGCAAGTATTTCTAGTTCACCCTTTTTACCAGTAATGCTTCTTGCGTTTACATACATTCAACTAAGATAAGTATTTTCCCTTGCGTTAGGGACATCTTTCACCTTACGTGGCAAGGATGACCTGTAATCGTCATTGGTTAGTGCTTTGGTAAAATCCCTTTTAGTACCCATGTTAGTAACCTTACTGCCTGCTCTTACCCTCCCCCCAACTTCTCCCCCATTTCGTTTACTACCGCCGTCCCCACTATTCTCACTGCATGACCCGTAGTTTCTAGCTAAACCCTCCCCCCAGGCTCCTAGTTTAAAATCTCCTCCAACCTTCTAACCATCCTTCCCCCCAGCACCGCTGCCCCCTCCTCAGTCAGGTGCAATCCGTCACGACAAAAGAGATGGCGCCTGACTGAGAAGTCCGCCCAGTGTTCCAGGAACACAAACCCCTCTTTCCTGCACCAATCCCTAAGCCACACATTTACCTCCCTAATCTCCCTCTGCCTCCCTGGACTAGCGCGTGGCACGGGTAATAATTCCGAGAATATTACCTTAGATGTCCTTGCCTTCAGTTTCTTTCCTAAGTCCCTATAGTCTTTCTTAAGGACATCCCACCTTCCGCTAACTTTGTCATTGGTGCCAACGTGCACCAAGACCGCCGGGTCTTTGCCAGCCCCTCCCAACAATCTATCTACCCGGTCCGCGATGTGCCGTACCCGAGCACCCGGGAGACAACAGACTGTACGGCGATCACGGTCCCGGTAGCAGATTGCCCTATCTGCCTTCCTGATGATAGAATCCCCTACCACCACCATTTGACTAGGTACCTCTCTATCTTTTATCCCAACCGCGCCAGAGGGACCGCACCTCTGGATGCTAGAGGGAGCAGTCTCCTCCGGCACCGTCATTTCTTCACTATCATCCTCCGATTCTTCGTCCAATCAGGCAAATTTGTTCGGGTTTGATAGTTCGGAGATGTCGTGCCTCCCCCTCTTTTTCTTCCTTCTAACTGTGACCCAACTGGCTACCTGATCATCATCCTCTTCTACCAGTGACCCCTCCCGCAACTCCTCCACCGTTCTGTCTAAACTACGCTCGAGATTGTGAATCTCCCTCAGTCGCGTAACGGTTTGCTCTAGATCAGTTACCTGGGCTTCCAGGGCATCCGTTCGCACACACCTCGTGCAGATGTATTCACACTGGGCCGGTAGCTCCAGGTGTGCATACATCTTGCACGACATGCACTGAGTGAGGTCCTCAATCACAGCCCCTCCCATATTGTTTGCAAGGTCTAACTCCCTGTTACACTCAAAGAAAAAGCAGCAAAAATAAAAAATAGAAGACAAGCAATATCACTTATACAATAATTAAGCTGGCTTATACTTATCTATCTTTGTGCGGTTCTTGGTCCTTCACTTTTATGCAGCCGTAGTACTCTCTCCTGTGGCACCTATACTCCACTTAGCAGTTGCAGTTGTTCCAGCTCACTGCTCCTCCTTTTCACTCAGCTTCCAGCTCCTGCTAAGAAAGAAAAAAAAATGCCCCTCACACCCGCACAATCACAGCCCCTCTGCTACTCCAAGTAAGAGACCCTCTCACTCACTCACAAGGTCAGCCCCTTGCAGCCTCACCAGAAGTTTACTGGTACTGCAAATGTGTGTTCCTGATTGTGTATTATAAAACTCACCTTTTTCTGTATTCTAACTCACACTTAGAAATCCCAGCAGCACTTGGAAGAGACCAGCCCCACAGAGCAGGCTCAAAGAGTCTAGTCACTGCTTATATAGGCTCACCCAGCTGCTTCAATCAGCCCCTCCCCCTCCTGATTACTCACACCTGAGTTAACCCCTCTGGCTATCACCTCACACTTTATTTGTTTTTTTTATTTTTTGCCCTCCAAAAGGAAAAAAAAAACAAAAAAAAACCCAGTACAGATATATTAAAACAAAAAGAAACAGTATAGATACAAACAATCAATCAGAATCAGATTACTTTCTCTCACAAAATTACTATCTCTATATGGATAGACAGAGATTAATAAGAGTTCACCTTTTTACTGTTTTCAACTCACATTTAGAAATCCCAGCAGCACTTGGAAGAGACCAGCCCCACAGAGCCAAAGGTGCAGGGTAGGGAGTGGTGTAGTGTGTACGGGGAGCGGGTGCAGGGTTAGGGGTAGTATAGTGTGTACGGGGAGCTGGTGCAGGATTAGGGGTAGTGTAGTGTGTACGGGGAGCGGGTGCAGGGTTAGGGGTAGTATAGTGTGTACGGGGAGCGGGAGCAGGATTAGGGGTAGTGTAGTGTGTACGGGGAGCGGGTGCAGGGTTAGGTGTAGTATAGTATGTACGGGGAGCGGGTGCAGGATTAGGGGTAGTGTAGTGTGTACGGGGAGAGGGTGCAGGGTTAGGGGTAGTGTAGCGTGTACGGGGAGCGGGTGCAGGGTTAGGGGTAGTATAGTGTGTACGGGGAGCGGGTGCAGGATTAGGGGTAGTGTAGTGTGTACGGGGAGCGGATGCAGGGTTAGGGGTAGTATAGTGTGTACGGGGAGCAGGTGCAGGATTAGGGGTAGTGTAGTGTGTACCGGGAGCGGGTGCAGGTTTAGGGGTAGTGTAGCGTGTACGGGGAGCGGGTGCAGGATTAGGGGTAGTATAGTGTGTACGGGGAGCGGGTGCAGGCTTAGGGGTAGTGTAGTGTGTACGGGGAGTGGGTGCAGGGTTAAGGGTAGTATAGTGTGTACGGGGAGCTGGTGCAGGATTAGGTGTAGTATAGTGTGTACGGGGAGCGGGTGCAGGATTAGGGGTAGTGTAGTGTGTACGGGGAGCGGGTGCAGGGTTAGGGGTAATGTAGCGTGTACGGGGAGCGGGTGCAGGGTTAGGGGTAGTATAGTGTGTACGGGGAGCGGGTGCAGGATTAGGGGTAGTATAGTGTTTACGGGGAGCGGATGCAGGGTTAGGGTTTGTATAGTGTGTACGGGGAGCGGGTGCAGGATTAGGGGTAGTGTAGTGTGTACGGGGAGCGGATGCAGGGTTAGGGGTAGTATAGTTTGTACGGGGAGCAGGTGCAGGATTAGGGGTAGTATAGTGTGTACGGGGAGCGGGTACAGGGTTAGGGGTAGTGTAGTGTGTACGGGGAGTGGGTGCAGGGTTAGGGGTAGTATAGTGTGTACGGGGAGCTGGTGCAGGGTTAGGGGTAGTATAGTGTGTACGGGGAGTTGGTGCAGGATTAGGGGTAGTATAGTGTGTACGGGGAGCTGGTGCAGGATTAGGGGTAGTATAGTGTGTACGGGGAGCTGGTGCAGGGTTAGGGGTAGTGTAGTGTGTGCGGGGAGCGGGTGTGACTAATGAAGCTAATTGGAAACTTCAAATTATATTCTGTCTGTTTTTGTTTTGTTTTTTGTATCCTGGTTTTTACCATATTCGTTAATGCATATTTTATTTTTTTTACATGGTAGTGGCATGTTAAAAGAAACTGAAAATGCATATTAGAGAAAACCATAGCAGTACATGCTCATTAATGAGTTTAGTCATAGGATAGTATTTTGTAAATGTTCTGGGGGGAAAATTTCCATGTGGATTGGACTGCCACCACTAGCAGGTCTAACGATGGTGTGATGGTTAGCTTTGCTGCCTTACAGCACTAAAGTCATGGGTTTGATTCCCACCATTTTTTTTCTTCATACTAGTTTAGCAGTCTGCTGACAGTGTCCACCAGGTCCGTTATTATTATTATACAGTATATTATATATATATATATATATATATATATATATAGCAGTACGGTAGGCCACGGCTGTACCTACCTCTGTGTCGTCAGTGCACTCGTCGTCCATAAGTGATATAATCCTATACTATAGTATCCATCCATCTACATTGTATACCTGTGGTGGCTTTTTTTTCTTCATACTAGTTTAGCAGTCTGCTGACAGTGTCCACCAGGTCCGTTATTATTATTATACAGTATATTATATATATATATATATATATAGCAGTACGGTAGGCCACGGCTGTACCTACCTCTGTGTCGTCAGTGCACTCGTCGTCCATAAGTAATATACTATACTATCCATCCATCTACATTGTATACCTGTGGTGGTTTTTTTTTTCTTCATACTAGTTTAGCAGTCTGCTGACAGTGTCCACCTGGTCCGTTATTATTATTATACAGTATATTATATATATATATATAGCAGTACGGTAGGCCACGGCTGTACCTACCTCTGTGTCGTCAGTGCACTCGTCGTCCATAAGTAATATAATACTATACTATCCATCCATCTACATTGTATACCTGTGGTGGGTTTTTTTTCTTCATACTAGTTTAGCAGTCTGCTGACAGTGTCCACCAGGTCCGTTATTATTATACAGTATATTATATATATATATATATATAGCAGTACGGTAGGCCACGGCTGTACCTACCTCTGTGTCGTCAGTGCACTCGTCGTCCATAAGTAATATAATACTATACTATCCATCCATCTACATTGTATACCTGTGGTGGGTTTTTTTTTCTTCATACTAGTTTAGCAGTCTGCTGACAGTGTCCACCAGGTCCGTTATTATTATTATACAGTATATTATATATATATATAGCAGGACGGTAGGCCACGGCTGTACCTGCCTCTGTGTCGTCAGTGCACTCGTCGTCCATAAGTAATATAATACTATACTATCCATCCATCTACATTGTATACCTGTGGTGTTTTTTTTTTCTTCATACTAGTTTAGCAGTCTGCTGACAGTGTCCACCAGGTCCGTTGTTATTATTATTATACAGTATATTATATATATATATATATATATATATAGCAGTACGGTAGGCCACGGCTGTACCTACCTCTGTGTCGTCAGTGCACTCGTCGTCCATAAGTAATATAATACTATACTATCCATCCATCTACATTGTATACCTGTGGTGGGGGTTTTTTTCTTCATACTAGTTTAGCAGTCTGCTGACAGTGTCCACCAGGTCCGTTATTATTATTATACAGTATGATATATATATATATATATATATATATATATAGCAGTACGGTAGGCCACGGCTGTACCTACCTCTGTGTCGTCAGTGCACTCGTCGTCCATAAGTAATATACTATACTATCCATCCATCTACATTGTATACCTGTGGTGGTTTTTTTTTTCTTCATACTAGTTTAGCAGTCTGCTGACAGTGTCCACCAGGTCCGTTATTATTATTATACAGTATATTATATATATATATAGCAGTACGGTAGGCCACGGCTGTACCTACCTCTGTGTCGTCAGTGCACTCGTCGTCCATAAGTAATATAATACTATACTATCCATCCATCTACATTGTATACCTGTGGTGGGTTTTTTTTCTTCATACTAGTTTAGCAGTCTGCTGACAGTGTCCACCAGGTCCGTTATTATTATACAGTATATTATATATATATATAGCAGTACGGTAGGCCACGGCTGTACCTACCTCTGTGTCGTCAGTGCACTCGTCGTCCATAAGTAATATAATACTATACTATCCATCCATCTACATTGTATACCTGTGGTGGGTTTTTTTTTCTTCATACTAGTTTAGCAGTCTGCTGACAGTGTCCACCAGGTCCGTTATTATTATTATACAGTTTATTATATATATATATATAGCAGTACGGTAGGCCACGGCTGTACCTGCCTCTGTGTCGTCAGTGCACTCGTCGTCCATAAGTAATATAATACTATACTATCCATCCATCTACATTGTATACCTGTGGTGTTTTTTTTTTCTTCATACTAGTTTAGCAGTCTGCTGACAGTGTCCACCAGGTCCGTTGTTATTATTATTATACAGTATATTATATATATATATATATATATATAGCAGTACGGTAGGCCACGGCTGTACCTACCTCTGTGTCGTCAGTGCACTCGTCGTCCATAAGTAATATAATACTATACTATCCATCCATCTACATTGTATACCTGTGGTGGTTTTTTTTTTCTTCATACTAGTTTAGCAGTCTGCTGACAGTGTCCACCAGGTCCGTTATTATTATTATACAGTATGTTATACATATATATATATATATATATATAGCAGTACGGTAGGCCACGGCTGTACCTACCTCTGTGTCGTCAGTGCACTCATCGTCCATAAGTAATATAATACTATACTATCCATCCATCTACATTGTATACCTGTGGTGGCTTTTAGTTGTGCGCATTAAAATATGGAGAACAAAAATGTGGAGGTTAAAAAAATAGGGAAAGATCAAGATCCACTTCCACCTCGTGCTGAAGCTGCTGCCACTAGTCATGGCCGAGACGATAAAATGCCATCAACGTCGTCTGCCCAGGCCGATGCCCAATGTCATAGTACAGAGCATGTAAAATCCAAAACACAAAAGATCAGTAAAATGACCCAAAAATCAAAATTAAAAGCGTCTGAGGAGAAGCGTAAACTTGCCAATATGCCATTTACGACACGGAGTGGCAAGGAACGGCTGAGGCCCTGGCCTATGTTCATGGCTAGTGGTTCAGCTTCACATGAGGATGGAAGCACTCATCCTCTCGCTAGAAAAAAGAAAAGACTTAAGCTGGCAAAAGCACAGCAAAGAACTGTGCGTTCTTCGAAATCACAAATCCCCAAGGAGAGTCCAATTGTGTCGGTTGCGATGCCTGACCTTCCCAACACTGGACGGGAAGAGCTTGCGCCTTCCACCATTTGCACGCCCCCTGCAAGTGCTGGAAGGAGCACCCGCAGTCCAGTTCCTGATAGTCAAATTGAAGATGTCAGTGTTGAAGTACACCAGGATGAGGATATGGGTGTTGCTGGCGCTGGGGAGGAAATTGACAAGGAGGATTCTGATGGTGATGTGGTTTGTTTAAGTCAGGCACCCAGGGAGACACCTGTTGTCCATGGGAGGAATATGGCCATTGACATGCCTGGTCAAAATACAAAAAAAATCAGCTCTTCAGTGTGGAATTATTTCAACAGAAATGCGGACAACTGGTGTCAAGCCATGTGTTGCCTTTGTCAAGCTGTAATAAGTAGGGGCAAGGACGTTAACCACCTCGGAACATCCTCCCTTATACGTCACCTGCAGCGCATTCATAATAAGTCAGTGACAAGTTCAAAAACTTTGGGCGACAACGGAAGCAGTCCACTGACCAGTAAATCCCTTCCTCTTGTAACCAAGCTCCCGCAAACCACACCACCAACTCCCTCAGTGTCAATTTCCTCCTTACCCAGGAAAGCCAATAGTCCTGCAGGCCATGTCACTGGCAAGTCTGACGAGTCCTCTCCTGCCTGGGATTCCTCCGATGCATCCTTGAGTGTAACGCCTACTGCTGCTGGCGCTGCTGTTGTTGCTGCTGGGAGTCGATCGTCATCCCGTAGGGGAAGTCGGAAGACCACTTGTACTACTTCCAGTAAGCAATTGACTGTCCAACAGTCCTTTGCGAGGAAGATGAAATATCACAGCAGTCATCCTGTTGCAAAGCGGATAACTGAGGCCTTGACAACTATGTTGGTGTTAGACGTGCGTCCAGTATCCGCCGTTAGTTCACGGGGAACTAGAGAATTGCTTGAGGTAGTGTGCCCCCCGTTACCAAATACCATCTAGGTTCCACTTCTCTAGGCAGGCGATTCCGAGAATGTACACGGACGTCAGAAAAAGAGTCACCAGTGTCCTAAAAAATGCAGTTGTACCCAATGTCCACTTAACCACGGACATGTGGACAAGTGGAGCAGGGCAGACTCAGGACTATATGACTGTGACAGCCCACTGGGTAGATGTATTGCCTCCCGCTGCAAGAACAGCAGCAGCGGCGGCACCAGTAGCAGCATCTCGCAAACGCCAACTCGTTCCTAGGCAGGCTACGCTTTGTATCACCGCTTTCAAGAATACGCACACAGCTGAAAACCTCTTACGGCAACTGAGGAAGATCATCGCAGAATGGCTTACCCCAATTGGACTCTCCTGGGGATTTGTGGCATCAGACAATGCCAGCAATATTGTGTGTGCATTACATCTGGGCAAATTCCAGCACGTCCCATGTTTTGCACATACATTGAATTTGGTGGTGCAGAATTATTTAAAAAATAACAGGGGCGTGCAAGAGATGCTGTCGGTGGCCAGAAGAATTGCGGGCCACTTTCGGCGTACAGGCACCACGTACAGAAGACTGGAGCACCACCAAAAACACCTGAACCTGCCCTGCCATCATCTGAAGCAAGAGGTGGTAACGAGGTGGAATTCAACCCTCTATATGCTTCAGAGGATGGAGGAGCAGCAAAAGGCCATTCAAGCCTATACATCTGCCCACGATATAGGCAAAGGAGGTGGAATGCACCTGTCTCAAGCGCAGTGGAGAATGATTTCAACGTTGTGCAAGGTTCTGCAACCTTTTGAACTTGCCACACGTGAAGTCAGTTCAGACACTGCCAGCCTGAGTCAGGTCATTCCCCTCATCAGGCTTTTGCAGAAGAAGCTGGAGGCATTGAAGGAGGAGCTAAAACAGAGCGATTCCGCTAGGCATGTGGGACTTGTGGATGGAGCCCTTCATTCGCTTAACCAGGATTCACGGGTGGTCAATCTGTTGAAATCAGAGCACTACATTTTGGCCACCGTGCTCGATCCTAGATTTAAAACCTACGTTGGATCTCTCTTTCCAGCAGACACAAGTCTGCAGAGGTTCAAAGACCTGCTGGTGAGAAAATTGTCAAGTCAAGCGGAACGCGACCCGTCAACATCTCCTCCTTCACATTCTCCCGCAACTGGGGGTGCGAGGAAAAGGCTACGAATTCCAAGCCCACCCGCTGGCGGTGATGCAGGGCAGTCTGGAGCGACTGCTGATGCTGACATCTGGTCCGGACTGAAGGACCTGCCAACGATTACTGACATGTCGTCTACTGTCACTGCATATGATTCTCTCACCATTGAAAGAATGGTGGAGGATTATATGAGTGACCGCATCCAAGTAGGCACGTCAGACAGTCCGTACGTATACTGGCAGGAAAAAGAGGCAATTTGGAGGCCCTTGCAGAAACTGGCTTTATTCTACCTAAGTTGCCCTCCCTCCAGGGTGTACTCCGAAAGAGTGTTTAGTGCCGCCGCTCACCTTGTCAGCAATCGGCGTACGAGGTTACTTCCAGAAAATGTGGAGAAGATGATGTTCATTAAAATTAATTATAATCAATTCCTCCATGGAGACATTCACCAGCAGCAATTGCCTCCAGAAAGTACACGGGGACCTGAGATGGTGGATTCCAGTGGGGACGAATTAATAATCTGTGAGAAGGGGGATGTACACAGTGAAAGGGGTGATGAATCGGACGATGATGATGAGGTGGACATCTTGCCTCTGTAGAGCCAGTTCTGGAGAGATTGATTGCTTCTTTTTTGGTGGGGGCCCAAACCAACCAGTCATTTCAGTCACAGTCGTGTGGCAGACCCTGTCGCTGAAATGATGGGTTCGTTAAAGTGTGCATGTCCTGTTTATACAACATAAGGGTGGGTGGGAGGGCCCAAGGACAATTCCATCTTGCACCTCTTTTTTCTTTCATTTTTCTTTGCGTCATGTGCTGTTTGGGGAGTATTTTTTTGAAGGGCCATCCTGCGTGACACTGCAGTGCCACTCCTAGATGGGCCAGGTGTTTGTGTCGGCCACTAGGGTCGCTTAGCTTAGTCACACAGCTACCTCATTGCGCCTCTTTTTTTTCTTTGCGTCATGTGCTGTTTGGGGAGTATTTTTTTGAAGGGCCATCCTGCGTGACACTGCAGTGACACTCCTAGATGGGCCAGGTGTTTGTGTCGGCCACTAGGGTCGCTTAGCTTAGTCACACAGCTACCTCATTGTGCCTCTTTTTTTCTTTGCGTCATGTGCTGTTTGGGGAGTATTTTTTTGAAGGGCCATCCTGCGTGACACTGCAGTGCCATTCCTAGATGGGCCAGGTGTTTGTGTCGGCCACTTGGGTCGCTGAGCTTAGTCACACAGCTACCTCATTGCGCCTCTTTTTTTCTTTGCGTCATGTGCTGTTTGGGGAGTATTTTTTTGAAGGGCCATCCTGCGTGACACTGCAGTGCCACTCCTAGATGGGCCAGGTGTTTGTGTCGGCCACTAGGGTCGCTTAGCTTAGTCACACAGCTACCTCATTGCGCCTCTTTTTTTCTTTGCGTCATGTGCTGTTTGGGGAGTATTTTTTTGAAGGGCCATCCTGCGTGACACTGCAGTGCCACTCCTAGATGGGCCAGGTGTTTGTGTCGGCCACTAGGGTCGCTTAGCTTAGTCACACAGCTACCTCATTGCGCCTCTTTTTTTCTTTGCGTCATGTGCTGTTTGGGGAGTATTTTTTTGAAGGGCCATCCTGCGTGACACTGCAGTGCCACTCCTAGATGGGCCAGGTGTTTGTGTCGGCTACTAGGGTCGCTTAGCTTAGTCACACAGCTACCTCATTGTGCCTCTTTTTTTCTTTGCGTCATGTGCTGTTTGGGGAGTATTTTTTTGAAGGGCCATCCTGCCTGACATGCAGTGCCACTCCTAGATGGGCCAGGTGTTTGTGTCGGCCACTTGGGTCGCTGAGCTTAGTCACACAGCTACCTCATTGCACCTCTTTTTTTCTTTGCGTCATGTGCTGTTTGGGGAGTATTTTTTTGAAGATCCATCCTGCCTGACACTGCAGTGCCACTCCTAGATGGGCCAGGTGTTTGTGTCGGCCACTTGTGTCGCTTAGCTTAGCCATCCAGCGACCTCGGTGCAAATTTTAGGACTAAAAATAATATTGTGAGGTGTTCAGAATAGACTGAAAATGAGTGGAAATTATGGTTATTCAGGTTAATAATACTATGGGATCAAAATGACCCCCAAATTCTATGATTTAAGCTTTTTTTTAGGGTTTTTTGAAAAAAACACCCGAATCCAAAACACACCCGAATCCGACAAAAAAAATTTGGTGAGGTTTTGCCAAAACGCGTTCGAACCCAAAACACGGCCGCGGAACCGAACCCAAAACCAAAACACAAAACCCGAAAAATTTCCGGTGCACATCACTATATACAACAGCTAATAATGGTGCTCAGGAGGTGGAAGCAACTAGGTGCAGGAGAAGGGACAGTCCCCCGGAGGTGCCTATTGTAGCCGGAGCACCTATTGTAGCAACGCCCTTGCATATAGAAGTTAATACAAGATAGCAAACCCGTCCAAAAAGAAACACTGCACAGATTAGTATGATCTGTGCAGGCTTCTGTGTTATACAAAGTAAACAAAAAATTGCATGAGGTCCCCCCAAATCACTAACCAGCCCCAAACCTCTCAGCCTGGTCTGGTTTTGGAAACTCTGGAGTCGGTTTCTCCCTATATTACAATAACCAGCAATGGGCTGAACCAGCCAGGGGGCATACATTATAGCAGGGAGACACACAGCATGGGGACCCCCTGTCATACCATCAAACCAGCCTCAAACTGGTCAGCCCAGGCCTGAGAAGTAGGGATAACCCTACTTGGCATGGGCTGAAAGCCTGGGGCTATTATCCACACCCCTGGTAGTAGTGGGTGTGGGGTTAATGGTGGAAAAATAGAATTAATATTGTTCTTTACAGTGGGACTACTACTTTGTCATGCTGGCACTTGTGGACCAACATTAAGAGCCAGCTGACACCTGTATTCCCAATGTAAAGAAAAAATGTAAATAATGACAGGACACACATACCAAATGTGCAAATAAACATTTAAAAACACAACACTTTACACTTCCTATATTTTTGGATGTGTTCAGTTCTCTTTGTTCCAAGCAATAGTTCATTGCTCTTCATAAAATAACAAACCGAACACCCATTCCCATGGACATCCACTGTACATTGTACAGCAGCTACACAAAATGACAGGTCACTCTGAGGACACTCAGTCACTGGGGCAGATATATTATTCCTGGACAAGTGATAAAGCTGTGATAAGTGGAAGGTGATAACGTACCAGCCAATCATTACGGGTTTAAAAAATGACAGTTAGAAGCTATGTGTCTCTCCTCTGCCAATCTCACTGGGCATGTGTGAGATCTCACTACTCTTGCGAGATTTCCTGTGTATCCCGAAGCTAGCAGCCACCACAGCCAGGGACAGAGCTGTCCCTGCTGTGGTGTATGGGCAGCGACAGTGGCGGATCTAGAAGAAAATGACAGGGGGGGGCACCATGACATGGGAAGGGTGGGGGTGTTCTTTGTGTGTGCTGTAAGCGTGCGCCCCTGGAAAAGTGTGTGTGGCCTCGTCCCAAGGGGAGTGGGATCAAAAGGAATGTCACATCTGCATGACTGGGAGAGGGTGAGGACTGGGAGAGGGTGATGCCTGACATGACGCCAGGGTGAGGAAGTGGATGATGCCAGGGTATGGGTGACAGGGGAAGGAAGTGGCTGATGTAGAGGATTATGGGGGTGAGGCAGTGGGTGACAGGAGATAGAGAACACGGGGAGAGATAGTGGGAGACCTAGGGGCAGTGGGTGACAGGAAAGGGTGACTGGGGAAAGGCAGTGGATGACAGGGAGAAGGTGATGGAGAGAAGCAGATGGTGACAGGGAGAGTTGCTAATCCCAACATCAGATGGATCAAACAGGTGGGCATACCTGTAGTTAAAAAAATAAATAGGAAGTCACTTAGTCCACATATGTAAACATATATTTTTCCAAGAAAAAAGTTAATACTGCAGTTAGCACATGTGGTGCAAAGAAGCTTGATAAAGATAACAATACCAATAAATAAATGTAAACTAAATTAGACACATATGAAAAAATTATATATGGCCACAAATGGTCAACATTTTACCCAGTAAGTACACAGAAATTAGTGGGTGGACTAGGAAATTGTCAGTGGGTGGACTATGAAATTGTATTCTTTTCCTCGCAGCACTAGTTGCAGGAGAAAATTAAGGAGGAGCTGTTGACGGGTCACATTCCACTTGAGTTGACATATTTTTCACCAGCAGGTCTTAGCACCTCTGCAGACTTGTGTCTGCCAGAAAGAGAGATACAATGTAGGCTTTAAACCTAGGATCGATCACGGTGCCCAAAATGTAGTGCTCTGATTTCAACAGATTGACCACCCTTGAATCCTGGCAAAGCGAATGAAGGGCTCCATCCACAAGTCCAAAACTGTATGTGCAAAACATGGGACATGCTGGAATTTGCCCAGATGTAATGCATGCACAATATTAGTGGCATTGTCAGATATCACTAATCCCCAGGAGAGTCTAAGTGGGGTAAGCCATTTTACGAGGATTACCTCAGTTTTCGTAAGAGGTTGTCAGCGGTGTGCCTCTTATAGAAACTGGTGATACACAGCGTAGCCTGCCTAGGAACGAGTTGGCGTTTGTGAGATGCTGCTGCTGGTGCCGCTGGTGTTGTTGCTGTAAAACAAACTTCAAAAAAAATAAGAAATCAGCATATATGTATGGTAGAGGACCAAATAGGTTGACATGCTACCTCAATTAAGAACAACCATATCAACAGGCACATATAAACTGAATACATATGCCTAAAAAGAACTCGCCAGGACTCTCTAACTGTGATAGTACTACAAGTCCCAACACATCCAGTTGTCAAGATGTGCTGGAACTAGTAGTCTCATCACAGCTGGACTGGCTGTAGTTACTGATAGGAACCCAGTAATTATTTACCTCTCTCCATGTAGAGTTCTAGGACCTTGCTGACTGCTTAGGTTTACCAGGTTACGCTGCCAGCTGCTCTGTCAGTGAGTGCAGATGCCACAGGGATCACTGTATGCGGCTGTTGCATCCTCCCTCTCTGCTGCCTGGCCATCGCTTTTAACATGAAGGAGTCAGATTGTTCTGACTCACAGCAGACTGCGTGTGACTTCTGGTCAGGGGAGCGCAGGAGGAAGAGGAGGTTCATTGCTCCTACCCCCATCAGGCCTGATGTGATTGCTGCATCGCCCATGGTCTCAGCATGGACGCGGGTTATCACTGACAACCAGATCACCTTCAGCGGGGCGAGCGGCAGGGGGCAGGGGGGAAGCACATTAAAGGTGCCGTGTATTGTGGCCATAGTGTAGTAAAGCAGCACATAGAGAGTGCGGGGGAGCCAGCGGCAGCTAGTGTACTATATAAATAATAAAAATAAAAATCTTCAAAACGACAGGGGGGGCATGTGCCTTGATGCCCCCCTGAATCCGCCTTTGGGCAGCGACAACTGCACTGTCAAAATCGATAGCTGCCGTTGTTGGAATGGTCTGACTGTCCACTGACTGTTAATACATAGCGCCCCTATTATCTAGCATACTTCTCCTTCATGCATGTGGAGAAGAGGTATCATAACAGCGCTGATGCCGCTTTTCTTCTATATGAACCATCTTCTATCTATCCCTGTAACTGAATTAAATGTTGAAGCACTGATTGGCAAAGAGCCAGAAGGTTGCTATGGCAGCATTCGCTCCCAGCCAATCAGTAGACGCTGCCATAGAAATCATCCAGCTCTTTTCCAATCAGCATTTCAAAAACACCCTTTAGTAAATTTATACCATAGACTTGATAGTGACATGTCAAACTCAAATCTAAATTACAGTATAAAAATAAATTTGTGGGCTACATTCAAAAGCAATCAGTATTTTACTGCATGCAAAAATTAAATGTATTTGCCCCACCCCTTGCATTGCAACATGGTCTGGTTTGTTCCAGATATAAATGTTGATTGCTTTAATCCCAACTCAAAATCAGCCCCAATATGTCTAATTCATACAGTAGGTTTTTGTTCATTGCAGAAAAGGGGCCATCTGTAAGGGGGAAGTATGGGGTGCAAGCTTCTCTTATGGGAATAAAAAAAAGTCTGCAGTTACTTGAGTTTTGTTGTTTATTCCTTGCTCAAACAAGAAATGCTGTTGATGGTAAACATATGTTTGGGGCAAGAATATACTAGGGGGTACATTTAAGAAAAGTCCGTTTTTCAGTGGTTTTAAAATGCAGCACTTTGCAGAGAAAAATATTCACCGAACTACTGAATCATTATTTAATGGTTTTGATTGGAGATGTGTGGGTTCAGTTTTTTTAGAAAATCATTTCCAAGTAGTACTGAGCCCTGGCTTGGGTTTTTCCGCCAGGCTCAGATTTCAAAATGAGCCAAAACGTCATCTTCCCAGCATCAGAATTTGCATGTTTTGGATTCTATAAAAGTCCATCCCTGGGAGATTCAAGGCTGTGGGCTGCAGCACTGTGACTGTGGCACTACAGTATCAGACTATGAAGGGCAGTGGGGTGCAGCATTGCTGTGACAGACTGTCAGTAAAGGGCTGTGAGCTGCATTACTGCTATGACTGTCAGACTCAGTGAAGGGCTGTTGGGTGCAGCACTGCTGTGACTGTGTCAGTGAAGGGCTGTGGGCTGCAGCACTGCTGTAACTGTGTCAGTAAAGGGCTGTGGGCTGCAGCACTGCTGTAACTGTGTCAGTGAAGGGCTGTGGGCTGCAGCACTGCTGTAACTGTGTCAGTAAAGGGCTGTGGGCTGCAGCACTGCTGTAACTGTGTCAGTAAAGGGCTGTGGGCTGCAGTATTGCTGTGACTGTGTCAGTGAAGGGCTGTTGGGTGCAGCACTGCTGTGACTGTGTCAGTGAAGGGCTGTGGGCTGCAGCACTGCTGTGACTGTGTCAGTGAAGGGCTGTGGGCTGCAGCACTGCTGTAACTGTGTCAGTGAAGGGCTGTGGGCTGCAGCACTGCTGTAACTGTGTCAGTGAAGGGCTGTGGGCTGCAGCACTGCTGTAACTGTGTCAGTAAAGGGCTGTGGGCTGCAGCACTGCTGTAACTGTGTCAGTGAAGGGCTGTGGGCTGCAGCACTGCTGTAACTGTGTCAGTGAAGGGCTGTGGGCTGCAGCACTGCTGTAACTGTGTCAGTAAAGGGCTGTGGGCTGCAGTATTGCTGTGACTGTGTCAGTGAAGGGCTGTTGGGTGCAGCACTGCTGTGACTGGGTCAGTCAGTGAAGGGCTGTGGGCTGCAGCACTACTGTGACTGTCTGGTCTATTTACTAAGCCTTGGATGGAGATAAAGTGGATGGAGATTCGGTACCAGCTCCTAACTGCCATGTCACAGACTGGGTTTGATAAATGACAGTTAGCAGCTGACTGGCTGGTGCTTTATCTTCACCCACTGTATCTCCATCTAAGGCTTAGTAAATAGACCCCTGTGTCAGTAAAAGGCTCTGAACTGCAGCACTGTGAGGAACTGTGTTGTGTGTTCAGTGCAGGCACCATGTTAAAATAAATTAAAATAAAACTGTAAAAAAAAAAAGTTCTGTGAGTGCCGCATGCACAGCAGGGGTGGATCCATTTTAGGGGACTACATGAATAGAAGCCCATGGGTTTCTATTGGGTAACATCATCTAAAGATTGTTGCATCCTACTATTGTGTTGTAAAATAATAATGTTCATTAGGTGTGTGCCATTTGAATTGCTGATTGTTACAGTGCATAAAAAAAAATAAAAAGTGTGTGTTAATTAGGGTAAGGCATTGTGTTGTAAAATAATATTGTTTATTAGGTACCAGAGTGCCACCATTACTAGAAGTACTGGGAGTTGCAGCATTAGAATGGAGGAAGATTATTTCAATGACATTGTACAAGTTAGCATGTCAGACAGTCCCTTTGAATATTGATAGGACAAAAAAGCAACTTGGAGCCTCTGGTACAAACTCACTTTGCTTTACTTAAGCTGCCCACCCTCCAATGTGTACTCGGAAAGAGTGTATTGCACAGATAGGAATCTTGTGAGTGATCAGCATAGGAGACTGCATACAAATGTGGTAAAGCAGATGTTCATAAAAATGAACTACAATTCCATGAGGAAGACCTCTACTACCAAATACATCTGTAATGGTGGATTCCAGCGGGGATGAGCTAATATTGTGTGCTGATGCTGATATTAACACTGATGAGGGTGGGGAATCGCATGAGGAGAATGACATCTTCCAATTGTAGAGAGGATTAGCTGTAGGGATTATTCAGAGATGGACGCAGATCTTTTTTCCGCAGCAAGATCTGCGTCCACCTACTCACATCCTGGGGGCAGCCCAGCACAGAGCAAGGCCGCCCAGCATGTGTGACGTTTAAACTCGCGATGCATTCACAATAATTAGTCAGAGGTTGACCCCTGCCTGCGCTGGCAGGCGGTCCGGTGCCATTTTTTTTCTAAGAGCAACCGCGTGTGACATCATGTGGCCACCTCGAAAATAGTTCAGACACACCTGCATTGTCCAGACCACACTTACAAAACATGACGATGCCCCTGGAAGGATGCGGCCACATGGTGAAGGGTTGCGCATGCGCACTATGGCCAGTGTGCTAGCGCAAACCCCCTGGATGTGGCCACTTCGTGCGAATGCACTGCTGCATCCAGGTCTGAATAGACCCCTTCAGCCCATAGGTAGCTTGTTTTGTGGGAGCCTCAAACAAAGCAAGCACTGCAGCCAAAGAAGTGGCAGTCCCTTTTGCTGAAGTACTTGGTTTGTTAAACTGTGCATGTTCTTTTTAATATACAATTTAAGTGTGGGTGGAAGGGCCCAAGGACAATTCCATCTTGCACCACTTTTCTTTTTATTATAGGCTGTATTTTTAAGGGGGCGTTTTTGATAGTCTTTTTTTTCATAGACTAGCAACACATTTTTAAACAGAAATAACTACTGTGTGTTTGTGATGCTGCTCTTTTGCTTAGTTTAGCCAACTAGCATTTGGCCAAAATTGGTAAACAATATTGTAAGCTGTGAAGTAATCAAAATTGACTGTAGGAACAAAAACAGGCCCAAAATATGATTTTGACCAAAACACAGAGGGCCAAAACTAAAACATGGGTGTCCGCGCACATCTCTATTTTTGATGGGGTTTTGTACGCCACCTTCAATATGCATCTGTTTTACATTATTTTGTGGAGTACTATATCATGGGAATTTGACCAAATTGTCATAAACTGCTATAAAACCAAAGTAAAATTGACATATCTATCGGGCCAATAAGATGGAGAGGCATAATAATAATAGTAATAATAATAATTTTATTTACATAGTGCTCTTTCTCCAATAAGACTCAAGTCGCTTACAGATAGAGGCCCTCATTAAGCTTCAGTTGCAACTGACTGCAATTGCATGCTGGGGACCGCCCAGCACAGGGCAAGGCTGCCCAGCATTCAAATACCCGGCAGCAATGCAATTGCATTGCTGATTTGTGGATGCACCCTCCTCCCTGCAGAGCACCTATTTTCTAGGTCGCAGGGGACATTTGTGATGTCACGCGGCCACCCTGAACCTGCCCCCATTTCCATCACCACGCCTGTCAGTTGCCATTTTACCACCCTGCAGCACCTCGTCGCCATCACATCATGCCCCGTGAACGCCTCTGCCTGTCAATCAAGCAAAGGCGCTTGCATAAGTGAGATATACGATCGTATGTGTGTGCAAAAAGGCAGTGCAGCTCCTTTGCGTGCGCACTGAGCACAGAGCAGTCAGTATGTGATCGTACATACCAATTAGGCCCTGAGGGCCTTATTCGGCTTCAGTCTCAAATTGCAAATTTGCAAATTGTCCGATTATTGGATGAATGCCCATGCATTGTGACTGCATCGCATGTGCGTGAAGGCCAATATGCGTTTGCAATGCAATCGCATGCCCAACAAAGTGTGAGCGTACAGCAATTGCCAGGAAGTGGGAGGTTACATGGTGTTTGTGGGGTGTGGTATGGAAAACAAAGGCTTGTCATGGACATTTTTGGGGTGTGAATCTGATGTCAGCTACGACTTTCATGATTTTGTACATTTTTTAGCAGAAGCAGTTCTCAGAAAATCGCAATTTCTGTCCCAATAGCGATCCAAGCTGAATGAAGTCCTGAATGAACATAATAAAGTACAGAAACGTTTTTCATAAAAACAAGAAACAAATAATTCCAGCGCGTGACGACCACCTAATTTATACAATATGGGTCATATGTGTTGAACTAAGCGGCTCTCAACTGGACAGTACTGACCTATCCACACAAAAAAATATTACAGAGGATAATAATTAATTATCAGAGAGCGCATATAGCTATTTAGCTCAAATTTATTTCATATATAGAATAATGAACATAAATAATGATGGATACAAATAAATATAAAAGTAAACACATGTACATAAAAAGATACAATCAATAAAAATGCCCCCTGCTGCAGCGGATACCTGGACACTAATCTTATGTCCAGATTTGTAGTACTTGGTATAATCTTGTTGACGATTAGAGAGTCCCGAACGGTATACCGTCCAATTTAAGAACACTTTGATGCCTGTTGTTTAAAATCAGCTGTAGATGTTTTTTCACTTGTTAATAAAGGTCTCCTTGTGTATCTAATAGCAACAGGCTTCCCACTCCGTTAATTAATGCAGCTGAACGGCCAAGAACTTTAGATGCTTATGCTCCGGTATCTGTGTCAAAGTGACCTTTTCCATTCATTCTAACTGTGCTAATGGGCCATAATAGCAAATGTCCACTTTATACTCACAGCCAGGAGTATATCCTTTAATTGTCCGTGGACGGCCCCCGTTGTAGGTCTCAGTCACAGTTGCGGGAAAAAAACCTTTAGCGAGGTGCACCGGAGAGTCTCCACAGCCGATCAACATGCAAACGGAAACGGCACCAAGAGGTATTGCTTAACCATAAGCCGCTGGTAGCAGGAGGGACACCGATCTGAAGTAAGCCCCGGTCCGGTGCACCTCGCTAAAGGTGTTTTTCCCGCAACTGTGACTGAGACCTACAACGGGGGCCGTCCACGGACAATTAAAGGATATACTCCTGGCTGTGAGTATAAAGTGGACATTTGCTATTATGGCCCATTAGCACAGTTAGAATGAATGGAAAAGGTCACTTTGACACAGATACCGGAGCATAAGCATCTAAAGTTCTTGGCCGTTCAGCTGCATTAATTAACGGAGTGGGAAGCCTGTTGCTATTAGATACACAAGGAGACCTTTATTAACAAGTGAAAAAACATCTACAGCTGATTTTAAACAACAGGCATCAAAGTGTTCTTAAATTGGACGGTATACCGTTCGGGACTCTCTAATCGTCAACAAGATTATACCAAGTACTACAAATCTGGACATAAGATTAGTGTCCAGGTATCCGCTGCAGCAGGGGGCATTTTTATTGATTGTATCTTTTTATGTACATGTGTTTACTTTTATATTTATTTGTATCCATCATTATTTATGTTCATTATTCTATATACGCAATAAATTTGAGCTAAATAGCTATATGCGCTTTCAGATAATTAATTATTATCCTCTGTAATAATGTTTTTCATAAAATACAGAGAGCATGGAGATACTAAAGGGACAATGGGCCTAATTCAGACCTGATCATAGACGTACTAAATTGAGCACATCTACGATCAGCTTCCCTGACATGCGGTGCGACACCCAGCACAGGCTTGTCCGCCCCATATGTCAGGCCCTACCCTGCCGCACAAGTAAAAAAGCATTGCACGGCAGTGATGCTTTTGTACGAGAAGAGTAGCTCCTGATAATGTCAATTATTACATTTAAACATAAACCTATATTCTATTACCGTTGAGCCGCTATGGCCACTATACCACGTGCACGTGCTACGCACTTTGCATGCTATTTGCGTACAGAGTACCGTACGTGGTACGCACTTGGTACGCACTTGGTGTACACACGCTGCGCTGAGTGTACGGATTACACACAGCGGGCGCACACACAGTTGATAACCTTGTTAATAAAACACAGTAAGAATATACTTATACTCTAAACCTTAGTAGTCAGATACTACAATGATGTAACGCTTAAAAACCTTAACAATGTGTATGCTGTTTGAGCAATTGAGACGCTAAGAAAAGCCCTTTGCAGTAAACAGTGAAAACACAAGACCTGGTTTGGATTTAAAAACCACAGCAGCTCTAACACTGCCGTGGATGGTTTAGAGAAAAAAAGGGAAACACAATACAAGTTATACACTACAAACTAACATGGAAATCTAAACAGAATAACAGAGAATAATACATACAATAGCGAACAATCGCAAACAAGAGCGAACAGAATGAGAATATAAATGGCAAACAAAATGGCAAACAAAATGGCAAACATAATGGTAAACAAAATGGCTACAGAGAATAATACATACGTGGGGATGATTCGCATGTGCGACCTGGATCCAGTCCTCAGCATTCAGGGAGAAAGCCTTCAGAGAGAGAGAGGCTGGGTAGGCAATGGTGGTCTTTATATAGCACAACATACATTCACAATACAATGGTACCTTGTATCTCATTGTTCATTGGACACAGGGATGTGTCTCCACATTATAGCAAAGGTCATAGCTGGATTTGAACAGGTGGGCTGTGTCTTTCCCCAACTGCTCTGGTGGGAGGTATCCTCAGGATTCCCGCCGCATGTGTAATTTACAGCAAATACAGTTAATGTTCATAAACTACATTTGTACATAACTATACGCAGGAACGAGCGATCCTTTCCTAACCAGCATCGGAATGTTACCCTTAAAATACCCTACAGCTGGATACTAGACACCACCTTTCAACCTTTGTCTGACCCTTCCTATCATGTAAAGAGGAATCTCTCTGTCCAGGAACAGTTTAAACTAAACATACTCGCTGACATTGTCTAGGGGAATATTTACTACAAAACACACTATATGGGTTAAATATGCTACGATCGAGTCGCACGCTAGACGCTTACAAACTCTACCGTAAATGCGCATACTACGCGCGTGATCGCCGGAGCGATCTTGACGCAAATTGCGGATATGTGCACGCACGGCAGAGCGTGTGCACGTGCAGCGGGCATGTGCATGAGGGGTTAGTACAAGGCATATGCATCATGATATTTTTCGACTTTGACAGTCCACCCTTTGGCAGTCAACAATAACTGCCACTATCTAAACAATTTAAGCAGAAAAATATATAATACCGTGAAATACCTATATATGATTGGGTGTAGGGAGGAGAGGAGAAGGTGGGAAATGTATGACCTAGTGGGATAGTAAAAGCATGTATGTATGAAATTCATGTCTGAGGGGTCATGTATCATCGTGCCGTACAAGCTTAGAGGTATTGCGAAGTATACATTGAATCCTTCTTATCCCATATTAAGGGTCTGTAAGTGGGCTAACAAACTCTACCGAGCTCATTTCAGCTTTTAGTTCCAACAAATGGAGTGCACATTAGTTGATGATACATGAAGGGGGAAAATATGTGAGTGCTAATATATGTACCTATTTTACCTGTCGACTATGTGTGTCACTACCTGAAGATCGTAGAGATGAAGATAAGAAACATGCGTTATTCATATGGTAATGTGTGTAATTGTCCATGGATGTCTTGTTGATGTCTTGTCCGGGTTGCTGTATCTTTGCTGTAAGTGGCAAGCAAAGTTTTTCAAGTGTCCATAGAAAGTTAAAGTCTCTAAAGTGTCTCGCAAAGTCTGTGAAAAAGTTCATCAAAGGTCTGTGGCAATGTGCATCAAAAATCTTCTTCCGAGTGGATGTCTTTTTACCTTGGAGAAAAACAATTGAGAAACGGGTGAAAGAAACGGACAGTGGAATCACGTCTTATCACAACATTGTCTCGATTGATGGGTCATAAATTAAACCAGTTGTTGTAACAATACCCTCGTTCCTCAAACTCATCAATTTGGTACTGCGCTTGCAATTCATTAAAATCCGAACACATCTAAATATCAAACCAATCATTATGACAACTCCTAGGATACATAAGAGAAATTTCCCTACATTAACGATAAAATTTTGAGCCCATTCTCCTAAACCTGAGAACCAATTGTGTGGGTTCAACCAGGATACCCAGCCGGTCAGTTCATTACTCACAGCAGTAAGGGTAAGGTTGTGTCTCCTTCGGAACTCCCACTTCAATTGCAAGATATCGTCCATCTTATGATCTATGACCTCGGTTGGGTCATCGGTGCTGTTTGTGATATATGTACAGCACTTCACGCCATACTGAGTTGCTAGGGTGACACAATACCCGCCTGTCACTGCTGTGATGTAATTGAGAACCATCCTGTGCTGGATCAGCTCCGTTTTGTAAGCTTGCAATTCCTTCCCAGTATACCTGAAGGTGTCATCATACATCTCGGTGATATTGTCTATCAGGTTCGCTAGCGCAGTAATATACCTAAAATTTATAATTCCTCTGGCAGTACGGGTGATATCTAACGCGAGTAGAAATTGAATCCCCGTGGATTCATGGATCAAATCAGAGGCTGCATGCTCTGTCCTATCTATAAGGTGTCTCTTAACAATGTGTTCGTAGTGGGTGTGAGTGTAAGGAGCTTGAGCATTGCGGTGAACGTCTTTCATTTTATCATGGGTAATGGTCATTACTTCTGGCAACACTCTTCCAATGTAACACAATCCCTCTGAGTTTGGGGCAAGCCACTTATACGCCTTCCTCCCACATATGAAATATGCATCATCGGGGAGGACATATGGGACAGAATATGACATCACCATATTACAAACCTTCCAGGTGAAAAATCCTATCCCTAACTCTCTCATTTGTCTAGTACACGTATCAGGCTGTATGATATGCGCACAGTATCCTGGTGATACTTCTCCAACTCGCATGGTCCTACTTCCTAGAGTGTACCTATACTGAAAATATATCCCACCGTTGGCTATTTGGCGTATAAGCTCTGAGTCTATGGGCATTCTATCGGCTCTGTGTGAGAATGTCATGGTTTGGTTGTTCCATGTCACTTCCCAATTTCCCGGCTTTCGGGGATTGGAAATGTTAAAACATATTAAGGACCTATCCACATGATATTGGTGGAGCTTCAAACTAGGAGGCTTAGAAATATTAAATTTCTTGTCCACCGGTCTCCCACCCCTTAATTCAAGTACCTCATCTATCGTTAAAGCGTATGGCACTAGTCCTGACTTTCTATGACCTTGAGGTACTTGTGAGCACACCCAGCATTCCGTTTGGTTTAAAACCTTACCCACTAATGAGTGATAGTCACTCAATGGATGACGGTCCATGTTGATATTAAGGCTGGACTGACATCTCTGGATGCACCCGTCCTCAACTATGTTTTCACAATTCCTACAGATACAATTCTCTTCAGCTAACAATCCTTCGCAATGTCTCTTAGTGTCATGACTACCAGATCGTTTTCTGATACTCGCCTTTGCTCGGTGATTGTGTTGCTCTTGGAATTCTACGAATCCATCCTTGTCATCAGAACCCATTCCAGATCCTCTCTCGACCTCTCTGGTACTCTCACCGAAACAGACTGTTCTGGTCAACAACAGGATCAACAGGAAAACACGGAACGCAGTCTCTTGGGGTAAGTCCATCTTGCAGGAGGAGAAAGACAAAGTGGTAATGGGGGAAAAGAAAATAATTAGAAGGGAAAGAAAATTGGTACGATAACCGTCGCTAGTCTTTTTGTTCTTCTTGCTCAGATGCCGTCTCAACAGTGCTGTTTCTCAGTTTTCCCAAAACGAACACTCCAGTGATACTATATTCTTTCCGAATCAGCGACCTTTCTGTAAGGAGCATAAATCTTGCATTACCATTTGTTTAACTGTTGTGTGACATACCATCCGTAGAACATGAAAGAACAAAAAGAGAGAGAATAATAGAAAAAGAGAAAAATTGTCAGATTTCCGTTCACCATCAGGCTGTCACACCAACATGTCTATCGGTATCTCTGCACAGTCTCCCCCACCAGTATTTCCACTCTCCACCCTCTGTGCGTGGCCAGGCACAATGATGCTGGTAAGATATACTGGGGTTGGGTAGACCTCTGAAAAGACCAAATAGACATGTGACGTTTGAGCTGTAGTTCTGCTGGTGAACGTCAGAGATGAAGAGGAAACATTTAAAGATAAATCACAGAGTTTACCTGGCCGCCCTTGTGTCTACAAGGAATGACCTACCAATTACACCGACTGTAACCTCAGGCTTACTATCAAGGCTAACAATCAACTTCACTGGCTGCAGACTATAGGTGCGGCCCAAAATTTTTCCTATATGATCCCTGATTACAATTAAGTGCGTCATACAGTGTGTCATGTTCAGGTCTAGGGGGTCGATATACCTTATGTGGGTCTCTAAATCTGCAACTCCGTGCATAATGTCCTTCCCTCTGGCAGTTATAACATCTTACCACATACGACTTACCAACAGGGGTCTAGGGTTTAGGCTGATGTGGCTTCGTTGTCAGGACTTTTATACTTATTGTCATCAGCTTACCCCCCCTGTGACTCCCTGTGTTTACTGATGTTCCGATCGTGCTTAACAGTGGACTCTCTTAATGCAGCCACCGAGATACCTCTCCAGTTAGGTTGAGTGGTTTGTACTCTGGTTCTCAACGTTTCTTTTAAACCTTCCATTAATACGGACACAGCTACCTCCCTATGATGCATATTTTCCTCAATGTCCACGACCCCAGTGTATCTAGCCATTTCCTGCAGTGCTCGGTGGAAATAGTCAGAAGCAGATTCACCTTCTTTTTGTCTAAAGGAGAAAATTTTCTTCCACTTGACAACAGTTGGGAAATATATTCCTAATTGCAGATTGATTTGCCGTACATTCTCCTGAGTGTATTCCTCAGTGAGAGGTACTTCTGCATCTAACTTACAATCAGTAATGAATTTTGCAGGGTCAATGTTGGAGGGTAGACATATTCGTAGCACTGTTCGCCAATCTTTGTTTGTGGGTTCAGTGGCATTACCTAATTCTTTAATAAACTTCTGGCATGCAACTAGATATTTCCTGGGATCGGGAAATTCTGACATAATTGTTCTCAATTCTGCCCGGGACCAGGGACAATGCATAGCAATGTCCTTGAAGGGAGTGACTCCCTGAGCGTCAGTCCTCCCATTGGGGACTGTGATCACCCTGACAGGATTTAGTTCAATTACACCATCTTGTGTTGACTCTACAATGTGAGGTGCAATTGTCTGTGCATAATATACAATACCTTACTTACCTGTGGACACGACCTCACCTGACCCTCCGTTAGGGGGCTTTACTACTGCCTTTACCGATTGGGCCGTGCCCACCTGGGTGTCTTGTATGGTGGCTGCTGGAGAAAGTGCCGACATCGTGCTGGGCTCACTTTCTTGCTTGTAATCCTGAGGGAAGTTTAACATGGGGTGCAACGTGCACGGGTTAGAATTTGTACATTTATCAGTTTTACTCCTATCGTCATTAACACATTTATTACGTTTACTCTTATTGTCATTAATACATTTATTAAGTGCACTATTATCATCATATCCCAGTATGCCATTCTCTGTCGCCATTGTCTCTCCAGTTGCCATCAGTTTCCTGCTAGGGTTGTAACCAGCTGTGTAAGCTAATTCCCTCTGTATATCACTCTCTCGTTGCCATAAATGTAAACAATTTGTGTGTTTGATCCTCTGTTTTTGGGATTTTATGAGACAGATCCTAAGCCTTAGATTATGCAATACCTCTGAGTCAAAACTACCTATCCCAGGAAATGGTGCTTTATCCCCCACAGTCATTCGTGTTCATTCATCACAAAAGTTCTCAGTGTGGGGACCATACTTCCCCCACATTACTAACAGAGCAGACCCCCGGGGTCTGAGCTCTGCAGTCTGAACCCTGACTGCTAAACGTCCCTGTGTTGTGCACTTGGCTTCCATTGTGGACCTTTTTAACACAGAAAATGCACCAAACACAGTA
The DNA here is from genome assembly GCF_028390025.1 of Pseudophryne corroboree. Taxonomy (NCBI): domain Eukaryota; kingdom Metazoa; phylum Chordata; class Amphibia; order Anura; family Myobatrachidae; genus Pseudophryne; species Pseudophryne corroboree. The sequence goes on along the minus strand of NC_086444.1, from coordinate 1,009,495,843 downwards.
GTCTATGGTGGAAATCCTTAAAGCTCTTCCACTGAACTTCTTCTGCTCCGGGTATCCCCGATCCGCCTTCTAGCAGACTCGTGTAGCCGTTGCAGGCCCTACCTCTATTTTACACAAATCACGCTTGCATGTGCTCACTACAACGCATATGAGGATGATTTACGCACGAATATGCAATCTCATATCATGTTGCGTTAATTATTTACACATACAACCGTGCTGTCCAATCGTACCACTTATAGACACTTGTTATCTATAAATGGTAGGATCATTGGAGTCTCCCTACTGTGCTCCACAACAGCCGGAGCATAATACCACGAAAACTTTTATCACACTCCGTCGCACGTGTACACCTGGACCACCAAGCCCACCAAGCAGGGTTCAATACACTCATACCTTTTTCAGCCCACACTATCATTCTATAATTTTCTGATCAGAAAAATCATTTCCTGTTAACTGATAGCTTTCCCCAGAGGTAATACAGAAAAAAAGTTGTTGTTTTTTACTAAATATTGGATACTGATCAATTGTGCTATTATCGCGTGGCTACCGTATCGCCTAAACTAAAACAATGCTATCGTGTGATTTGTATTTAGTGGGCATATCTGTACGCACGTTGCGTATTATACGCCACGTGTGTAGGCCTTTGCGTTGCGTACGCAGTCCCGCACGCTGTCCGGGACACGTGTACAAAGGGCGGATACGTCCGCAGTAATACAAATAACACGCTTCTATAAATGTAAATGATATTCAACTATAATCGCTTACCCACACCACACAGTATCTCCTGTATAAGCCTTTATAACTGGGCCAGGCTGCGTGTGTGTTTTACATGTACTCCCATAAATATTACTTTATATTTTTTTAACTAAATAGCAACAAATTTCTCAGCATGGGTCAAAATGTATCTAATAATCAATGCTAATGGCAACAAGCGAATAGATATGCAGAGTACACAAATAAAATACAGGTGTGTGCGTGTGTTGCGTGTGTTGCGTGCGCAATTTGCACCAAACAGAAATTTCACAGATTTTAAAAAAACAATAGCTTTACGTTCTTACCTTTCGGATCCGGATCCCACCAGCATCCCTACAAACCAAGCGGAGCAGACGCTTATCTAATCAGCACTACTGTATCCCCGACCACCAAACGGCTAACAATGGATACTACCTCCCCGCCCTTTGCTGATAGATAGAAGTCTGCCTTGTCCTGCTAGGCTGCGGATATGAGGAGGACCGGACGAGCCCTCAATTGATAATGTCAATTATTACCTTTAAACATAAACCTATATACTGTTACCGTTGAGCCGCTATGGCCGCTATACCACGTGCATGTGCTACGCACTTTGCACGCTATTTGCATACAGAGTACCGTACGTGGTACGCACTTGGCGTACACACGCTGCGCTGAGTGTACGGATTACACACAGCGGGCGCATACACAGTTGATAACCTTGTTAATAAAACACAGTAAGAATATACTTATACTCTAAACCTTAGTAGTCAGATACTACAATGATGTAACGCTTAAAAACCTTAACAATGTGTATGCTGTTTGAGCAATTGAGACGCTAAGAAAAGCCCTTTGCAGTAAACAGTGAAAACACAAGACCTGGTTTGGATTTAAAAACCACAGCAGCTCTAACACCGCCGTGGATGGTTTAGAGAAAAAGGGAAACACAATACAAGTTATACACTACAAACTAACATGGAAATCTAAACAGAATAACAGAGAATAATACATACAATAGCAAACAATCGCAAACAAGAGCGAACAGAATGAGAATATAAATGGCGAACAAAATGGCAAACAAAATGGCAAACATAATGGCAAACAAAATGGCTACAGAGAATAATACATACGTTGGGATGATTCGCATGCGCGACCTGGATCCAGTCCTCAGCATTCAGGGAGAAAGCCTTCAGAGAGAGAGAGGCTGGCCAGGCAATGGTGGTCTTTATATAGCACAACATACATTCACAATACAATGGTACCTTGTATCTCATTGTTCATTGGACACACAGGGATGTGTCTCCACATTATAGCAAAGGTCATAAGTGGATTTGAACAGGTGTGCTGTGTCTTTCCCCAACTGCTCTGGTGGGAGGTATCCTCAGGATTCCCGCCGCATGTGTAATTTACAACAAATACAGTTAATGTTCATAAACTACATTTGTACATAACTATACGCAGGAGCGAGCGATCCTTTCCTAACTAGCATCGGAATGTCACCCTTAAAATACCCTACAGCTGGATACTAGACACCACCTTTCAACCTTTGTCTGACCCTTCCTATCATGTAAAGAGGAATCTCTCTGTCCAGGAACAGTTTAAACTAAACATACTCGCTGAATGTCTAGGGGAATATTTACTACAAAACACACTATATGGGTTACATATGCTACGATCGAGTCGCACGCTAGATGCTTACAAACTCTACCGTAAATGCGCATACCACGCGCGTGATCGCCGGAGCGATCTTGACGCAAATTGCGGATATGTGCACGCACGGCAGAGCGTGTGCACGTGCAGCGGGCATGTGCATGAGGGGTTAGTACAAGGCATATGCATCATGATATTTTTCGACTTTGACACTCCTTACCAGTGTAGCTCCTGCGCGCTGGCAGGGAGCTACTCGTCGCTGCTGTCTGGGTTGCAGTGGCTGCATGTGGCGTCACGCAGCCGTCGCAGCCCGCCCCTGCACAGTCCGGGCACGCCTGTGTTACCCGGACCGTACCCCTAAAATGGCAGCCAAATGCCACCGGCCCACCCCCCTCCCGCCCAGCGTCCGCCTCTGCCTGTCAATCAGGCAGAGGCGATCGCAGCGCTGAGACAGCGTCGGCTGTCTGGCATGCGCAGTTCAGACCTGATCGGCTGCTGTGCGAAAACGCACAGCAGCGATCAGGTCTGAATTAGGCCCATTGTGCAAATGCTAAGTAAACAGGAAAGTGTTGAGCCTGTTTTTGAATGATTCTAGAGTGGGGGCCTCTCGAACTATATGCGATAGTAAGTTCCATAGAGTCAGAGGTGCATGGCTAAAAGCTCGACCCCTAGATGAATTACAGGAGATTCTAGGTACAGCTTAAAGTCCTTCATCTACAGATCACATTAATGGAGTGGGGCAATATGGAATCATCAGAAGCTGCTCCAGGTACCTTGGGCCCTTGTCATGTAAGGCTTTGAAAGTCAGTAAGCCAATCCTAAAGATGATTCGCCATCTAACAGGCAACCAACGGAGGGAGTAGAGAATGGATGTTATGTGGCTAGAACGGGGCTGGTTGATTAACAGCCTGGCAGCTATGTTTTGTATCAGTTGTAAGCAGTGTAATTATTTTGCTGGGAGACCAAGGTAGAGGGCATTGCAGTAGTCTAATCGAGATGATACAAATTCATGTATAACTTTTGGCAGATCTTCAGAGGAAATTAAGTGCTTGATTCTGGCTATGTTCCTCAGATGAAAGAATGAGGATTTGATTGTCGCTGATATCTGATGTTTAAGTGTCAAGCCACCATACACTTATAATTAAGGCAATTAATAAATTATGTACTGAAAAATGAGTCAGAAACAGTTACAATAATAATTCTCTTATGAGGGAATTATTATTATATTGATATATTACTGTTAATATTATTGTTTCATTATTCATTAATTATATTACTGAATAATGAAACAAGTAATTAAGTAATTAATAATTGGTATTTAAACATGTTTTGTAATGATTGGGAAAGCATTTATTATTGAATGTCGATATAAGTGGTACCCACATCATAAAATAATGAATGCTTCCCCATCATTACAAATAGTTTTGAGCACCAGTTAATAATGACTTAACATTGCAATTTTAATATAAGGGGACTGCCATTAGAAATTATGGGGTCCAATACAAATTTTCCTCGACCACTCTTTCTGCTTGGTGAGTGCAGAGGTGTAGCATGAAGCCCTATATGCAGTAAGCACAAGCTATGATGACCCCCCCAACAGTTCTAATTGTCACAACATGCCCCTTACATGCCATCAGAACTCCAACATGTCAACAGCCCTCTCCACATGCCCTTACATGCCTGTCAACCAGTAGTGGTTATAGACAGGGCAATATTTGAGGTAATTTAGCATAACCCCACATTCTCCTTCACTCTAGTGCATACATTGGTAATCCACCAATCAGAATTTAGGGTGGAACAGGGCTATGCTAAATTTCGACCACCCCCTAACATTCCCTCAAGAACCACCTTTGTGCCTATAAAAACCATTTCATGCAATTGAACCACATTACCGAACTATTCCCCTAAGTTGGCTTTATCATGTCTTTTACATGCTCTCCATGGCTGTCTTGTCGGTCCCATATATACTTATTATGTGTTGTATAGTCTTCCTTTTGTTTGGTCCTCCAATTTTCCATTGTATCTTACAGAAGTATCCTCCATTCCACGATACTTCCTGCATCTTTTGTACTAAAATTGCAGAATGCTTAATGAGTATAGTAGTTTTCAGTTAGAGAACTCTCATGGGATCACTGCATGAACCTACTGTACCTGAAAAGCTTATGTACACTGTACAATCTACAAATAGAAAGGAGGATAGGTCAAGCAAAAAACTAGGTAATGAACTGTATGCCTACTTGTGGGTGGCACTTAACTGTTGGACTGCTTCACTCACAAAGGTCCCCACAATTGCTCACCCTTTAGGTGGGATTTCCTAAATTCTCCAATGCACTGATGATTTTTTGTCACATGAAGACTGATTTGCAAATTAATTTCCATGCTGCAAATCTCTGATATCAGGAAACCCATTCCTTGGATTGGTTTTTGATTCTGAACGTGAGGTAAATTCCTGACCCCTGAATCTGTAGCCACCATTCTTATGTCCCCATACAAACTAGCCAGGGGGTCTTGACCAGTGGATTTCCAAAGAAAACGTTCATCACTCCCCTGCGCAGGTCCATAGTGCAGTCTGGGGCTTCCATTAGAGAACTTCCTCCATGTTAGCCAACACTAATCTCAAATGACATAGTGGGTTTACAAATGGAATACAGCAGGTCCTCAGGCCATCTTGCACACTGACATTCTCTCCCTGGGTACTTCCAGCATCAGTCTACTCTGTTCACAATCAGCACAAGTTCCAGTGTACTATGTATAACCTTTATACATAGTTAGTGTATACATAGTGTTCTCTGTGTATCCATTTTCTCCTGTGCTACAGTTATTTCTATCAACTATCCTCAGAGATTCTGTATGTTAAGTCTTTGCAGTCCCCTCTCTTGATCAAATTTGCTAGTCCCTACTGGTAAATCAGTGACTGTATCATTGTGCTTCATTCAGATCTCTATCTGTGTTTGCCATAATAAACAAGTTCCAATTCAATAATAAAGAGAAACCTCATTAAACCTCCAAGTTTTCATCATATGGCTACCAGCCATATACAGACCTCGGGTCCTGCTCCGAGTCCAGAAACCTCTCAGATCCTGACACCAGGGAAATAAAAATAACTCGATGTTAACTTTGGTAAGGAGTTAGTACACCCCATATTTCTTATTCAACTTCCACACTCTGTTTTCTATTATTACTTTGCTATAATGAATATATTCCAGACTGCAGGAGATTCTTTCAGAATTAATTACTTCAGCATTTGCATCTTTCTTGTTGGATGACTTATTGGTTGGATTTGGAACTGTGTTTTTTTAATAATTGTGAATAGATGCAGGCTGGCACAGAGATACGTATACTGCCTCTCCAAGCAGTTTCATGAGGGCAACTGCAAATACTTGACAATATGACGATGACAATGATGTTGAAGGTCACCAGCACTTGCAGCAAACCACTTGTGATAAATGGAGGCACCTATGATTGTATATGATGTATACATATTGTAATCCTGCACACATGCTACTGACCTGCACGCAACATGCACTAGTTGCAATATTGCACATGCTTGCAGCTGTGGCTGTTTTTGGTGAACTCATTTTACTCTTACCATTTAAAGTGCTATTGTGACCATTATCCCCTTGTTTCCTGCAGCTAAAGATTCTAATAGGACTGCATACGTATGGATACATGGAATATGTATAACACTAACTATTAGTGTTATTCCAAGTATACTATACATTTGTTCCTAATTAAAACCTACAATAGATGATTCCTTCATTAATAAAAGTGCCAGCAATTTCTACGTCAACCCCCAGACAAAACACAGACTTACTCAACACAAGTCATCATATACTATGGTTCTATGTATTTTCTTATTGCCAAAACAACCAGACATGCAGCTATTGCAATTATACTTCTATTTCTCTCTTACTTACATGATCAGATTATCAACAGGGACTAGTGTTGACTCTTTAAATGCTGTACATGCCTTGATCTTACTAAAGACATATGGGTTGTGTTTTATTCTTTCCTTCCAAGACATCATTCCAAACATATTTTGAAAAAGTAGAATAAAATCAATGTATCCTAACTTGGAAAGAGAATAACATGATCTCACAACTATGACTCTCTTTTCTCATCTCTAGAAGCACAGGCTATATTAAGGACACCACACTTACATTAACACATAACTGTACAGCTAGAAAGGCAAAAAAGCAATGGAACACAATATTAATTGTTAAAGGAATTAGGGATTACTAATTTGGGTGTCTTTAATTAATTTTTATATTTTGTAGCTAATTCAATTATGCAGCAATGAATGAAAAAAAGGGTCAATGGATGGGCAAATTGATAAATAACATCTTCACCTGCAGCATATTAGTACAATACATAGAAAAAATAAGAATCACTTAGTGCGCAACAGAGCAGCCAGTCAATTGTAGTCTCCTAGGAGGTATCCTTCACCCCTCACCAATAGTGCAAATAGAAAGAAAAAATGCAGAGAAACTTAGCCAGCACTCTTCAAAACTCTCTGAGTCTGGTAAATTCCATAGATGTTTCACCGCTCATAAGGATACCATCATAAAAAATAAATGAAAGATATAAAGTGAAGTACAATTTAATAAAATCACATATAGATATATATATATATATATATATATATATATATATATACACACATATACATACATGAAACTAAAATAGTAAGGCATTTAAAGCACAACAATGCAACAACTTAAACAATGTTCAGATTTAGCAGAAATCATAGACTGGCGTATACAATTGGGTAACCTCTGGCCAAACAGTTCTCGGAACGCTTAGGTTTGATAAGGGAATACCGGATACCCCCACTTAGCTTGAACTAATGCCGGTTACTAACTCAGCAGTTGCTGGCTGAAACTCCTGCTGAACCACAAATGCGTTTCCACACTGAGCTGGGGTCTTTTTCAAGGTGAAGATACTTACTTTTACCTTGAAAAAGGGTGGACATGCAAATTATGTAAATCTCATTTTAAACCTACACAAATAATCAGAATATGAAATAAGAGAAAGCATAACAATAGTGTGATCATATGTGTGTGAGTCAGAATGTATTACTTTGAATGTGCAAAATAAACATCTAAGGCATCACAGCTACAGATGCATTTAACCAGACTGGCGTAAGCAATATCTATAATGAACCAACTTGTTTCATACCAGTGATGGAGCACTCATGATGACCATGGTGAATGGATACCTGCCAACTTTATACATAACAACCAGACACCCACAAATGTCCACTCAGACATGGACACAAAATGAAAACCATATCTAAATGCAAAATAAGTATATTTTAAGTTAAATACACAAAAGTAAATATGCAACATATGCAAAACATAAATAAGTAGAGAGCAGTCCCTTTTTTACTAATTTCGGGCTGGAGACTCCTCTTCAATAGTGCATTTTCAGAGTTATCAAAATAATATTTTCCTGCGAGTTTTCTCAGCCCCCTTCCAGCTTTTTTATGTCCCATCTCTTTTTTTATCTCTTATATGTATCCAAATATGTATTAACAAGATGTATATACAAATCCACTATCTTTTCTCTCTTTTCTCTTAGCTCTATTTTCTTCACTGCAGCATTATTAATATTTTGGAACCATAAATGACCTGGTTGCAATATACTTTTCCCAGTCTAACAGGGTTGTGTTGGTCTTCCTTTCATCTCCACTCTCTCTCTTTCTCTCTCTCTCTCTCTCTCTCTCTCTCTCTCTCTCTCTCTCTCTCTCTCTCTCTCCTCTCAGTCTCAATGTGACTAGCTCTAGACTGACACCATATACTGTATATATATTAGAGATGAGTAGTTCGGATCAACAGAATCTGAGCCACTTTGAGCATTGGGTTCTGAGCGCACCTCAACCCCGGCTTGAGTGTTCCCACCAGACTCAGAATCCAGATCGAGTCATCTTCCCGGTGTCGGATTCTTCTGGGACTTGGATTCCATATAAGGTGCCCCGGCCTGGGGTCAGTGCCTTTTCACTCAATGCACGCTGACAAATGTTGTGCAATACTCCAATACTCTGCTATTTAGGCTGTGCTGTGTCCATCCAGAGACTCCCTATTGTGGCTGTGCAGTAAGTAGTGACTGTATATATAGGGGCACAATGCGCTGTACTCTGCTGTTTAGGCTGTGCTGTGTGTCCATCCAGAGACTCCAGACTTATTGTGGCTGTGTAGTATAGTAACTGTATAGAGGGACATACTGCATTGTATTCTGCTGTTTAAGCTGTGCCGTGACCATCCAGAGACTCCAGACTAATTGTAGCTGTGCAGTATAGTGACTCTATATAGCGGCATACAGCACTATACTCTGCTGTGTCCACCTAGAGACTCCAGACTAATCATGGCTGTGCAGTATAGTGACTGTATAGGGGCTGGGGCACACTGCACGCTGCTGTGCATTGCACTGTACTCTGCTGTATTGGCTGTGAAAAGCCCTGTGATCCATGCAGTTCGACCGAGCTGCAAGTTTAACAAATAGAAAAATTAAAACATTTATATATATATTGTTTTTGTAAAGGTTGGTTGGTGTGCTTTACTCAAATGCGCTTTGTTCACATGCATCTATAAGTCCTGTAATCCATGCATTTCGAACTGAGCTGCAAGTTTAAAAATAGACAAATAAAAAATATATATCTATTGTTTTTGTACTGGTTGGTTGGTGTGCTTTACTCAAGCCCTGTGATCTGCTCAGTTATCTGTGACTTGAAAAATGGATAACTATCAGTTTAGAGAAGAGCAACCAAATACTAGTGCTGCAGCTGCTGCCACCAGTCATGATGACAATGCTAGTCCAGCAACGTCATCTACTAAAGCTGATGCTCAAGGGCATAGCGGGTCTAAGTCAGGGCATCTAAAATCAAAAACCCAATATACTGAATAGTGATAAAGAAAAAAGGATGATTTGGTGTGGAAAAAAAACATCAAATTGCCAACATTCCATTCACCACACACAGTGGCAAAGAAAGGCTCAGGCATTGACCTTTATTTCTAAGTGGTAGTTCTGCAACTGTCAGTCAGGCATCTTTTTCTGCCTCTCATGATGATGCAAGAACTTTTCACTCAAAGTCTAGAAGAGGTGTCAAAAAATAAAAACCACTAAGGCAGTGGAGCAAACTGAATTCAGAACTGTCAAAAAATCCCGAGGAATGTTTAGGGGTGTCCACATTAGCTATGTGTGTGTCTGACATTTCTCACACTGTACTCATATAAAAGCTTTTTTCACCTCCTTCCACCATTTCTGCACCATCTGCACATGTGGGGAACAGTACAAGTAAAGATGGTGATGAGGGCATAATAGAAATTAAGGATTCATGTGTGAAAGTGGAACAGGATGAGTGGGATATGTGTGCACTATACTATCTGACACTGAGGATGTTGATGTTGTTTGTGTAAGTCAGTCACCAGCTACTTCAGTTCTAGCCCATGATAAAAAGAAAGCCATTGTGTTGCGGCAGTTTGGCAAATCCAAATCCAAAACCAGACAACGATTCATAGCCAAATCCAAATCCAGCTAAAAGGGTCTGGCACACATCTCTAACATAGATAGATAGATAGATAGATAGATAGATAGATAGATAGATAGATAGATAGATAGATAGATAGATAGATAGACAGATACCTCGCTGAAACCTTTAAGCCTAAAGTGGATAAAAACAGTATTGTGAGCTGTGAGGTGGTCAGAATTAACTGGAAATGAGTGGACTTTAATGTTATTGAAGTTAATAATACTGTAGGAAAAAAACAGGCCAACATTCTGTGCTTTTTGCTGTTTTTATGATTTAAAAAACAAATACAGATCCAAAACCAAAACACATCTCATATATATATATATATATATATATATATATATATATAAATGGGCCGCAATATTAAATAAGGCATCATTTGATTTAATGTTGTTGGTTATCGAGGAGGCTGCAAGGGTACTGAGTGAGACTAAAACTAAGATACAGGACTTTGAGAGCTTGCATTTAAGTAAATTTACATTGGACCAGTCTGAAAACTGGATGAAGAAATTGACTGATCAAATAGAGAAATATAGGAGGGATCTGATTAGGTTTAAAAGGGACAAAGTCACTGTGGTTGAGAGAGACTATGCTGAGAATTGGGTGTATGAGTGGGCTTACAACCCATCTGGTAATAGATTTACTGGCCGGGGAAGGAGGAGAATGCAACAACGGGGAAGAAAAAACTTTGAGACTGATTCTTCAGGCGGAGGTAATTCATCAGCTAGTGAATCGGATAGGACTGGAAGACGAGGAAACTCAAAGAAACCCCCTTTAGGGGTAAGCACGCGGGCACAGAGGGAGGCCCACGGCGATATACTACCCGACGAGGGGGACAATGCAAAAGAGGGCAAAAAGGCAGATCAGAAAAAGAGCAAATAGTGATCAATCTCTCTGCTTGGGACTTCGCTGAGGCAGAGTTAAAGGTACTGGATCGCGGCCTATCATTCATTCCTACAAACAAACATGATGCTTTTTCAAGCAAGGTAGATGTCTATAAATTAGACAGAGCTCTCATGCTTAGGGAGCATTTCAATCAAGCTGCTCCATTTGTACCAGAAACTGATCTACCTATGAAACAGCCTTCTTTCTTTGACCCCGTTTCTCAAAATTCCTCCATTCAAAACTTTACAAGGTTGATGGACAACTGTATCCGTGATAAACGATTGTGTAAGAATCCAGGACGGTACAACCTATCACGGGCGGAGTCTAAAGCACTGTCTGATATCAGTAAATATGAGGACATTGTGATACGCCCCACCGACAAGGGTGGCGCAATTGTGATATTGGACCTGGAATATTACAAACAGGACATTTTTCTGCAGTTGAATGACACCAGGGTGTATGAAAAACTTGAGTCAGACCCGACTATTGGCTTTAAAAGGGAGATTGACAATTTATTGGCGGAGGCAGTAAATATGCAGATTATCACTGAAAAATGTGCAGCAGTATTGACTGTAAGTCATCCGGTAGTGCCAATATTGTACACGCTCCCCAAATTGCACAAGGACGCAAAGTGCCCTCCGGGTCGACCAATAATATCGGCCCGAGGTTCCCTGTACTATTCAATCTCCCAATTCCTAGACCATTACCTGCAACCTATAGTGCAGATGCAAAGTACATATTTACGGGACACTACAAGTTTGTTGAAACATCTGGAATGCATTAATGAGTCAACCCCGCCATTTATCTTGTCGACATTGGATGTCGTTAGTTTATACACAAATATCCCTCATCACAAAGGGATTGAGGCGGTGAAAATGATGATCAGTGATAATGCTAACTACACGGGGCCAGATGTGAAGCTATATCTCCGGCTCTTGGAGCTGACTTTGACCCGTAACTATTTTATGTTCAATGGGCAATTCTTCCTGCAACGAAGGGGCTGTGCAATGGGGTCCTGTGTGGCCCCTACTTATGCTAATTGCTACATGTTTAATGTTGAATGTAGCATCTTCTTATCACCACCAGAGATAGCCAAGAACATTCTTGTATATCTACGTTACATCGATGATGCGATCTTGATCTGGACGGGGACCCAGGAACAGCTTGAGCAGACCTTGTTGCAAGCAAATATGGCCGATGAAGATATCAAATTTACATACACCATCAGTAAAGAAGAGGTTAATTATTTGGATGTCAAAATCAAGTCAAATGGATCCGGCATCAGTACATCTATTTACCATAAACCAACAGATCGTAATACCTTACTGATTCCCTCAAGTCATCACCCTCCAGCCCTGAAGAAGGGGCTCCCCTATTCTCAGCTACTGCGGGTGCATAGAATATGCAGCAACCCGGATGAAGCATCTACTCTAATGGACGAGATGATAGCCAAATTTATAGCAAGAGGCTATGACCGCACAATGCTTGAATGTGCCAAAGCAAAAGTTTTGTCTATTCCATGCCAAAGTACTATGGAAACTAAGTTGAGAAAGACGAATAAGGATGCTTTTCCATTTGTAAGCACGTTTTCCACAGCCAGTAGGGATATTGTAGGAACAGCCAAAAGACACTGGCCTCTGATTAGTCAGGATCCTGGTCTATCCTCTTTAAAGAACAGTACTATTATGCCTTGCTACCGCCGTGGACGGAATATTAGAGACCGTATTGTCCGCACAGACATTACATCATTCTCAAAACCTGCTAGCCAACATTTTCATTCAAAAAAGCCTAGCAATTACCGCTGTACAGGGTGTGTAACCTGCAGTTATCTGGAAAGGGGGAGTACCTTCGCACATCCACACTCCGGAAGGATATATCATATACGACACATATTTTCATGTAATAGTCGGTATGTAATTTATTTAATCAGATGCCCTTGTGGGCTATTGTATGTCGGGAAGACGACCCGACAATTTAAAGAGAGGATGGCGGCTCACCGTTGCACTATAAGACAAGCATTGGAAGGACAAGCCTGTGACCAGCTGGTTGCACGGCATTTTCGAGAACAGAAGCATCCGTTGGCTTCAATGCAATATAAGATGATAGACCATGTACCAGCATCTATCAGAGGAGGAAATAGGGAGAAAGCCCTATTGAAACTAGAAGCAAGATGGATCTTCAATTTGGGTACCATTGCCCCAGCAGGATTAAATGAACATCTCTCGCTGACATGTTTTCTTTAAAAAAATTGTCCTTTGTACTGATTTTCGTTTTCTCAGATTTTTTTTTTTTCAGATTTCTCTTTGTTTCTCTATTTATTATTATGATATGCTGATTGCTCTCTGTTTCTTGCCCACTATCTCCTAGTCTCCATTCTAATTCTATCAGTGGACAGGGGTTATTTAAAACATGCCTTCATTGAATGTATGGTGGGTTTACTGTACAGCTTTCTAGTATAATTGCAATTGTTGGTATTCAAAATATCTAGTTGCGGTACCACTCGAGTCTGTGGGTACCAATAAGTAAAAGCAGAATAATAGGCTATGTCCTAAGGTCTCAATCTTATAGTGGGAGGCATGCTCTGAAACCCTTGATCTATTTGTTAAGACTATACAATGTGTGCAAATATGAAAGCGCTACGATGTATTGGTGCTTGGGGCTACACAGTTAATGTTTCTGTTTCACTGTCTCCTAGGCAACCTGGACGGCTGCAGGGAGCCTGACGCCGGGCGCTGTGCAATGACGTCATGGCGACTGCACGCTGCCGGGGAGCCGCGCTCTGGGTGTGTTCTACTCACTGGTGATCGGTATCTATTTAGGCAAGTGCATGTAATGTATTTTTTGTACTCTGATGAAGGATTAAACTATCCGAAACGTTAGTACTGTATGTGGTGGTACAGTGTCCGTTTGTGGTTACAAGTCCAGAGAGTGCCGCCTCTATTGTTACTTACATTAATATTCACTGAGGAGGGCACCGTGGCTGCTGCTGTTTGCTGTTTCGAGTGCCGGGGACTTTGCACTATATATATATATATATATATATATACTGTATATACATATATTAGGGGCATTTCTAGAGAGGAGGAGGTCCACGTGCAGGCTCCGGCTGGGCCACCTCCTCTCTAGCCGGCAGTGCTGTGTAGACTCTGGGCACTAGGGTTGTCCCAGAGTCTACAACGCATGTGCAGATCTCCAGGAAAATGGCGCGGTGGCCAATTTCCCAGTGATTTTCCTACTGCGCATGTGCAAATCACTGGGAAAATGGTGCCGTGCCATTTTTCCAGTGATTTCAGCAGCGCTATTGCTGTGCCGCGGAACTCTGGAGGGTAAGTATTTTAATTAATGGGTGTGGTGTGAGCCCCCCTGGACCCCTGGGGGCCCCTTGTGCACCACACACACTGCACCCATTATAAATATGACAGTGAGAAATATTTATATATATAAATATATATATGTACACACCCCACCCAAATCTAAATCTCTCTGCAAATGTTACATCTGCTCTACCTGCAGTGCAACATGGCTTTGCCCAGTTGCTTGCTTTTTTTACCTTACTTACAAACATGAATCAGGCCCATTGTTCACAGATGTATTTACTCTTTCCCTTGTTTACTTCTTTACATAGCAATGTTAATACAGTAATGATATTTTTGTAATTAGACTAATAAAAAAAATAAGTAAATAATGCTCAGGCTGGATTAAAATAAAACCAAAACAGAAGCAACTCTTATTGAAGCATAGGTCCACAACTGGACATGTCATGAAAATACTGTGACACATACTGGAACATTAGTTTACTAGTTATTGAGAAACTCATGGGAATTATTTAATTATAGCCCAAAATGGATCATTAAGTATTTTATCTCTATGCTACAAGGATAGGATTAGGATTCCTGTAATGTATATCTTGTTATTAATCGCCAGGGTCCTACGTATACAAACTGAGAGTCATGGCTACTATAATATCTCCTGATTGGAATCACTGTTGCATATGGCAATGCTGTCATGCACCCAATGGCTTTGTCCATAATGAAAGAGATCGCCATGGATGGTACTCCACTGAAAGAGATAAGTATGGATGCTACTCTGCTCCACCCCATTTGCATCCAATCTCTTTCCAGCGCTACTGCAGGTAAGGAGCTGGGAGGACTCTCCCTGTAAGGTAATAGTGGAGAAACTCTGCTTTAGAAATCCCTGGAATCCCTTCTAAGCTTTTTTTTTCCTGCTTTACAAGTTGATGCTGTCTACACTGATGTAATTCTACTAAAAAAGCTATACACGTATGATTTTTATGAAACCACATTTTTTACCTTAACATCCACTAGCAATTAGTCAGCTCGAAGGTTAAAGTCAATGCAATAAAAATGTTTAGATTTTACCAGTGTTTCATTTTTATTTAAACATCTTTACAACTATTTACATAGTTGACTAGAATGGCATTTGCATCACGGAACATAGTGCTACTTCTATATAAATATTTATTTAAATGAAATACAAGTTCAATTTAGTTGTCAAAGAGCAGCTCAGGATAAAATATGATATGATTTAGGGTTAATAAAATGTTTTAAAGATAATGTTCCACTTAGTAACATATATTGGACCTGTACATAAAAATATGTAAAACATGCTAGGTGAATTTAAACACATTTAAATGTCAATATGTTAAGGATACATTTTATAAAACATTTTAGTAGAATTCCTTAGAAGGGATTTATTATTTAATCTGGGTGAGTTTTCCGCATCAAGGACCACATTTTAAAATCAGGGAAGTCAAATCGTAACAGGCAGTAAACATACTAGAAGGGGTAAATTTAGTAAAATTTCTAAAACAGAGAATTGGTGATGTTGCCCATAGCAACCAATCAGATATCATTTCTCTATTGCCTTTTAGAATATGATAGACAGCATCTAATTGGTTGCTATGGGTAATATCACCAATTCTCTGTTTTAGAAGCTTTAGGGGGAGATGTACTAAGCAGGGATAAAAGTGGAGAAGTGAGCCAGTGGGGAAGTTGCCCATAGCAACCAATCAGCTGCTCTGTATACTTTTATAGTATGCAAATTATAAATGTTATGTCAATGCTGATTGTTTGCCATGGGCAACTTCTCCACTGGCTCACTTCTCCACTTTTATCACTGCTTAGTACATCTTCCACTTAGTAAATTTAGTGTCTACATTTCGGCCTAATGTTTCATTCTTGAGAGACCACCCCATTAAGAGACAAATCAATTGATGAAAGATAAATGAGTCTATTAAATAACCTAATTCCTCCCAAAAATCATACGGAAGTGGTAGTTTCTGCCATGAATTAAGTAACTAGCCTATTTAACAAAGGCTGAACACGGGAGATATGGGACCTGATTCTGAGATGGACGCAGTGAGCACAACAGAAGTGTCTATGGTCAAAGCTGCTGTGCGAAAATATGCTAATGCTGCAGGAGGCATATTGTGTTAACATACACCTCCTGCGTTCTTGTGTAATCCGCTACTGCATCCAATCACTCTACGTTAACATCGGCCATCTGATCTCAGGAGAACATCGGTCAGCTCAGGTTACTCAGGATGGCTGGGGCATTCACATTGCAGAGGCCAGTAATTCAGCACTGGTCTCGGCACTGCTGTTGCCACCCCCTCACCGCCCCCAAATGCCCCACAGCTTGTCAATCAGGCTGCAGCTGAGGGGACACTGCATCCGATGATGCAGGACCCTTAATATCGCAGAATATTCCATTGCACTTTACATTTGGAACAACAGTAATAGAACAAAACTGGGTAATAACAGACAGACCTAGAGGAAGGAAGGTCCTGCTTGGAAGCTTAATATCTATATGGAAATAGGCATTGATACCCAAGAATAGGTGCTAACTATTGCATAATAGTCAGCCAGATTGCAAAGGTTCTCAATGGGCTTTATGATATGGTCACCCAGCAATGTTGGCCTGCAGTCAGTAGGATGTGAAAGTGAATAAAGACAAAATATTTGAGGTTATGTGTGGACTGTACAGAGAGGATGTAATTAGACAGGAGACATTGAAGGTTATGTGGGTGGGCACTTAGTGACCACTTACTCTATTCGGTAGAGGAATCACGCATTCACCCAGGTGAATAAGGGTAGGGGTAGGTAGGTGCGCTGGTTTCCACTGATCAGTGGTACCCATAAATACCATTATATTGAGAGGGGAAAAAACACACAAAAAATTATAGAAAGATCAAAATATATGTGTAATGATAATGTATACAGTAACTTGTGCTGTATACATTAAGTACTGTGTCCTGGTCTAGATTTTTTATAAATGGAAAATACAAATTATCTGATTTTCTGTACACCAATATTATGTTTCAAAATGTTATTATATAATTTGTTGTACAGGTATAAAAAGTAAGAAAAGTAGAGTGCCCCAAAGAAGAGAGCTTATTTCCTTCTTTTTTTCTGTTGATACTATATTTACTCTTTGGGTGCACCTGCTATATATGATATACATAAGGTATTTGATGTACTTTTGATGTGGATTGTTCTATGACTCCTTTTTAATTATTCTGATTTGAACTGCTTTGCTCGTTGGCAGTTTTTCCACAACCTCCCCCCCCCCCCCCCTCTCCCTGGTTATTACCAATAATTCAAACATGTCTGCATACTTAGCACCTACAAAAACAGGCATTGTAATTGTCATACATGTGTTATACATGTGTCATACATGTGTCAAGTGTCCTTGAACAATTATTTTATAATAGCAGGAAATCAATCAAAAATAAGTTTAATGTATGAACATTTAACGTTACTTTTCCTGTTAAACATTCCTTTTGCAGAAGTCTGTTGTTTAATGGCACCTGCAATAGCTATAAAAGTATATATTTGAATTCAATCAGTCATTAATATTAAATACTGAGAAACAGAGATAATTCTTACATGCCTTTGATGTGAAAAAGTCTTACTATGATAAACAGATATGTTTAATGAAATGAAAGTAAAACCATGATAGATGCTTGTTTTAAACTTTTTATCAGTATATGGTGTTTCAGTTGTATGATATAATTAAAATACATATATCACAACTTATGATCTTCGTTTTAGTTCACTGGTTTCCACTCACAGAATGACTTGGAAGTTTGAACTCGGAGTATGATGAGCTGTCTTCCTAATAATCCTGCCCATCTTGATTTTATATTAAATTATTATAGTGGAATTCTAAGATAAAGGTTGTAGATAAGATATTTTATTTTAGGAGAGCTTTGTCCATGAAAAATATCTTTTAAATTGATATACATTTTTAATTAAAACCAGTGGAGATCATTTAGAAAGGAAAACTAACTTCTCAGGACCCCACCTCAATTAGGGCAAGTGCGACAAAATTTCCATCGGGATCATGGGTTTACCGAGCCAGTTCAGTAGCGCAGCATGTGCAGCAGACCATGGAGTGGCAAGTTTGGCAAGAGCATTGAGATTGGTTTTTATAAAATGAAAAGGTGAGGGCAGTGGCGTAACTAGAAATTTTCTTCGGCGCCCCCCCTCCCCAATCCCCCATCCCCCATAATTGGCACTAGTACTCACACTATTCCCCCATCCCCCACACTGCCAGGTACTCACATGCCCCCAGTGCCAAATATAGCCCCCCCCTATGTGCCAGGTACACATATACCCCTCCCCCCCAGTGCCACATATGCCACAGCGCTAGATATTCCCCCACAGTGCCAGGTACTCACATGCCCCCAGTGCCAAATATAGCCCCCCCCATGTGCCAGGTACACATATACCCCCCCAGTGCCACATATGCTCCCTCAGTGCCACATATGTCCCCCTCCCCCTGTGCCGCATATGCTCCCCCAGTGCCCCCCTCGCGCTCCCCTGCTGTTTTGTGATGGAGGGACACGGAGGGCACAGCGCGCGCCTCTCCTGTGTCCCTCCTGGGTCTCCGGCGGGTCTGTTAAAGGAAGTGCCAGTTCGTGAGCCAATCAGAGCTCACGAACGGCACTTCATTTATTAGATGAGCTCCTGTTTAAAGTTGGCTAAAAAGTCTGGTTCCGGAGGTGCATTGCGCCCGAACCCACCCTAACCGACATATCCCACGGCTGTGGGCTGCATCCTGGGCGAGGGGACCCTGCCCAGGGGCCGCTGCGCCACTTTAGAGACTGTGGCCTAACCCGAGGTCAAAAGCCGGGGCCTTGAGTTTGGGGCCTGCCCGATTCCGAGCTCCGGACCCGGAACGCGTCCCGAACGGGACCTGAGGTGGCGTGCCTTCCCACCTGGACCTACCCACAACCCTCACCACCCTGTTCCTGACCTCCGGCCACTACACTAACGTGGAATTCCAGTACCTCGACACGGGAGCTGTGCTGTCCGCGCGGATCTCTCTGCTCGTCCTCCTGCCGGCGGCCATCTTGCGACTCGGAGGTGAGAGCTGACACCGACTGAGACCTTCCGCTGCCCCGCTGTACCTCGTACCCGCCCGCCGTCCTTCACATCCTCCTCCTTGACTGGGTGCCCCGACCTCCGAGACCCACACGTCGGGTGATAGACGCCGCGGTCGGCGGCTCGCCGCGCGGCCCCTGGTCCCCGGCTCCATCCATCCCTCCTGAACACCGGTGGACAGACCCCCCGAGAGTACACCCTGAGCCTTGCCCCCCCGTGACCCCCCTAAGGCCCGGGAGACGGGGCTTTTGAGTGAGGTGTCTACCGCCAGGCGGCACCCGCGAAGTGCAGGAGGCCGACATCTGCCCTCCCCTTCCCCCACCAGACGCTCCAACCTGTGGGAATACACGGCCGTCAGCCCAGCTCTCTCTCATACTTCAGCACTGAGGGGACCCAGGCTGAGCACTCTCCATTAAAACCATCCCCTGCAGGGAAAAGACGAAATCTACACACTGTGAGCCACACGCGGGGAAAATTAGAACCCACCGCTATAGCCTGGATTTCCTCACGTCTCCCGGAGTTTAGAAGACAGAAATCACCAGCTACCTTTGCCTTGCTGTCCTTAAGGTAGAAATCTCCTTCCTTCCGGAACCATTGATTTGTGTGCCAACTCACCCCACTCCAATCCCATCCCATACTCTCAAGCTACCTGCCTTACGACCTTGTCGCTCTACACTTGTGAACCCTCCAAAATGTAAGTGCTTCAGGACTCTCCCACCGCCACTCATGTTTGCCTAAACAACACGTACATATCATCAATGTGACTGAGTTCTCCTGTTTCATTACAATTCACTGACTGGACCCAACCAAGAGGTGCGCCTTTTAGTGCTTTCTACATACGTTCCTACTGACGAGAAATGGCTCCTAAAAAAACCAAAGATGCTATACCTCCTAAAATCTCCTTCCCCCCTCAGAAGACCCTCCAAATTTCCCCTCTACAAAATATCTCCTCTCCTTCCACCATGCCCGACCCCGTGGGATCAAGCGCCCTGACCTCCGCTCTTTCAGTGTCTGGAGTGGATTGCGAATCTGACGCTCCCCTAACCGTCAGATCCCTCTGCCAGATCCTATCAGCCTTCAAGTCGGAGCTTTCTAAGGATCTGACTTCTGCCGTCCGCGAGGTCAAGAAGGAGCTAGTAGCATTGGGAGACAGGACAGATCATCTAGAACGCAAGATGGAAGAACTGGTCGCTTCCACAATGATCTGCTTTTGTCCCACGATCACCAACAACAAGATCTGGACCAATTTAAGTCCAAGCTGGCAGATATGGAGGACAGATCACGGCGGAATAACATCAAGATCAGAGGCATCCCAGACTCAGTCACCAACTCTGAACTGGAGTCTTATGCCACTGCCTTATTTAAGAAGCTTCTCCCAGCTGCAGACTCCTCGGAACTTCTAATCGACTGCATCCACCGACTCCCTAGACCACGCACCGTCTCGTCTGACCTTCCTAAAGACACCCTCCTCCGAGTACATTTCTTCCCGGTTAAGGAGCGTATTATGAGGGCAGCTAGAGAATCCAAGAACTCTGATACTTTAGGAGGACTTCAAATATTTCAAGATTTCTCGGCTGTCACCATAGCAAAGAGGCGTGCTTTTACTCCCATCACCCTCGCCCTTAGGTCCCATGACATCCATTATCGATGGGGATTCCCGGTCAAATTGATAGTTACATACGAAGATTCGACCTATATTATCTCCTCCCTAGACGCGGGTGTGAAGCTATTGCTAGATTGGGACATATCTATCCAGAAGCCGTCTACCTCGTCTCGAGCTGCTGCTGTCCGCCAGGAATGGTCGACTACTTGAGCCACTGGATTACTACATCAGGTCCTTTCATATTCTACTATTGTTCTCTCCGGTCCACGGAGAATGTAGAACTCTTCCCCTCTATTGAGAGGGGAAGGTTTTTTCTACCTTCTAATGTCAATATATGCCTAATTACATGTTTATTATCTAGGTCTACAAGCTACAGGTTTACTCTTTCACAACTTGTTCAACTATTGCCCTTTATTAAGGGGCTTCAAATTGTTTTGTTACTAATATCTGTTGATTAATTGTTATTGCTCCTTGTACACTCACCTGTTAATTAGTGAGGATTGCATTATATGCGCATGTTTTAGTTCTACCCTTTTAGAAGTTATACTAGAGTGGCGGTGCATGTTCCGCCAGCCCGCCTCCACCTTTTTCTGTACTACTGCAAACCCCTGAACCTTTTCCCCTTCCCTGCAGTAGTCATGCAGGTCCAATATACCGGACCTTTTCTTTTTCTTTTTGTTGTTTACCTCCTACTTCCCCGATTTGAACTTCCCCTATATCACCCCCACATACTTCCTTTCCCTCTGAGCTCCAGACATGGCTCACCCCTCCATTCACAGCTACAACCTAGTATTCAGTACTTGTACACTAAATTACTCCATTATAGATCCCTGTCTCTCATCCCGGATATATGTTTCCAATGCTGAACCTCCTATCCCTCAATGTCAAAGGACTGAACTCGCCTAACAAGCGCAGATTGGCCCTCACATTCTTCCACCAACAAAAAGCGGACGTTGTCGCACTGCAAGACACACACTTCTCTTCTGTTAACCCTCCCCTTTTCAAGAACAGTCACTTCCCTGTGGGGTACTACGCTAATGGTCCATTTAAAAGGAACGGGGTGGCTATCCTTTTTAGCAAAAATGTCTCTTTTACCCTCCATTCTCAACTCTCAGACAAAAGTGGCCGTTATCTTATCCTCACCGGCCTGCTAGAAGACAAGCCTGTTACATTGGTATCCCTATATGCACCTAACTCTAACCAAGTCCCCTTCTTACGTAAACTATTCTTCACTATACGTAACACACTAAAGGGCTCCCTTGTTGTTTTGGGTGACTATAACCTAGTCCTAGACCCGAAGTTGGATAAATCCCGTCAATTCTCCCAACCCGTTTCCTCTGCTCACTCTGGCCCCTCCTTAGCCTTTCGCAATCTACTCACTGAATTCGACCTCTACGATGTCTGGAGGACCCATAATCCCTCGGGTCGGGAATATACATTCCACTCCCTTGTCCACAATACCTACTCCAGAATAGACTTAATCTTATGTGACAAATGGTCTCTCCAGAGGACTAAAGACGTCGATATCTTGCCAATTACCTGGTCTGACCACGCCCCAGTTCTCTGGAAATGGAACCTACACGATCTCCGCAACCCACCCCGCCAATGGCGCCTATATCCATATCTCCTACATAACCCTGTGTCTAAAAAAATTATTCTTGACTCCATCAACTCTTATTTAGCCACTAATTCCCCCCAGGACACCTCTTCTATTAACCACTGGTGTGCCTTTAAGGCTGTCACCCGCGGAGCTGCCATTCAAGCAGGTGCCACTCTCAAAAAACAGGCCCGTCAATTACAGGCGAAACTAGAAGCTGAACTGTTAGATCTGGAAACGCAAAACAAAGCCCAACCCTCTAGAATTCTTAAAAATGAAATCTCCAATGTTCGAGGTCAACTTCAAAAATTACTTCTCGCCCACACCCAAGCGGCCTTGAATAGAATGCGCCACAAATTCTACCTCCTTGGAAATAAATCCGGTAGAATGTTAGCGCGTAAACTACGGGTTCAACAAGCCAGAAATAAGATTAAATGTATCTACTCTCCCACCAAAAAAAACATATTAAACCCCAGAGACATAACGAACCAATTTGCACAATATTACGCCAAACTATATAACCTATCAACTGACCCCTCAACTCCTCAACCCACCCCTCCTTCTATTTCTTATTTTTTGGATAGCCTTTCTTTTCCTACTCTCACCCAGGAGCAAGTATCTACACTTAATGCCCCATGGTCGACGGCGGAAATCTCCGCGGCTATTAAATCCACCCCTAGAAACAAGGCCCCAGGCCCAGATGGATTTGTCTCTGATTTCTATGCCACTTTTCATGACGTTCTCTCCCCCCTCCTGACTGCCCTCTTCAATGCATTTTCTGATCACGGCTCTCTTCCCCCAGAACTCCTAGAAGCGCGCATTGTCACTATCCCTAAACCCGGAAAGGACCCTGCTTATGTGCATAACTACCGACCTATCGCACTACTTAACTGCGATATCAAACTCTATGCCAAAATGATTGCAACACGTATTAACAGATTTCTCCCATTGCTGGTACACCCGGACCAAACTGGCTTCGTGCCTGGAAGACAAGCATCTGACAACACGCGTAGAGTCTTCAACCTGATAGACTCCCTCTGGGGATCAGGGCCTTCTCTTGCTATCCTTGGATGCTGAGAAGGCCTTTGACAGATTAAACTGGACGTACATGTGTGAAACCCTCCTCCGATTCGGTTTTAAAGACCGTATACTAACCTCTATTCTGGCACTATATAGTTCTCCCACGGTCCGGGTGTTCAGTAATGGCTTCTTGTCCGACTCTTTTCCTATCACAAATGGCACTAGACAAGGTTGCCCTCTATCCCCTCTAATATTCGTCCTGTCAATCGAACCCCTTGCAATTACAATACGTGACAACCCCCGAATTCCGGCTCTACAATCCGGTACATCCTCCCATAAACTGAGCCTTTTTGCGGATGATGTCCTCCTTTTCATCTCCGAACCTGCTACAACTTTACCTGTCTTACATTCTATTCTAGATGCT
Source organism: Pseudophryne corroboree (assembly GCF_028390025.1). Classification (NCBI taxonomy): domain Eukaryota; kingdom Metazoa; phylum Chordata; class Amphibia; order Anura; family Myobatrachidae; genus Pseudophryne; species Pseudophryne corroboree. The sequence continues at coordinate 1,009,471,996 of NC_086444.1, read as the reverse complement.
TATAGCCTAGCATCTTACTATAAATTAAACACTACCAAAACTGACGCCCTTCCCTTCAACCTATCCCATTCTCTCCCAACCCTCCAATCCTCCTTCCCTTATAATTGGAGGAAACATACAATAAAGTATCTGGGTATCAACATCCCTATCTCCACTACTGACGTCTTCACTGTCAACCTCTCCCCCCTGATAGAGACGCTAGAAGCCCTAACAAAATCCTGGTCATCCTATGAGGTCTCCTGGCTGGGACGTATGGCCGCATTTAAAATGTCCCTACTACCCAAACTAATGTACCTTTTCCGCACAATTCCATACACCTTTCCAAAAAAGCCCCTACAGACCTGTTCTTCTGTAATGTCTAAATATGTCTGGTCTTCAAAACCACCCCCGCTAGCCCTCTCCAGAATGGTCCTGCCACGAGAGTTCGGGGGTCTCTGTCTACCTAATATTCCCCTATACCAAGAAGCCTCTCTTTTGGCTTCCACTAAGCACTATTTTGATGTCCACTCACACCTGGGTTGGGTGGAATTGGAACAAATTCGAGCAAATCCAATCCCCCTAGCTGATCTTTTCCGCATCCCAAAGCCGCTCCGACCCGCCCTTATAACTCTCCTTCCCTCCACGCAATCCTCACTGCAAACCTGGGACAAACTGTCCGCCACCCTTTCATCCCCCATATCCCACATTTCTCAGATCTCCATCACCACATTAGCACTAATGATACCCCACCTTAACCTATCTAAATGGAGACATGCAGGCATACTATGCCTAGGCGACCTACTTGATGGACTCTCTTTAACATCCTTCTCAGCTCTTCAGTCAAAGTTTTCACTTCCCGCCACAGAATTCTTCCACTATATGCAGGGCTTAAAGTGGTCCTGGTGAGGTGGTGGAACTTATGGAGGAGGACCATGGAGGCAGCAGGACCTGAGGAAGGAGTAGGTGGCTGCAGCTCAACAGCAACTTTAGTGCCGCCTGTATCATCGATTAACGCAGATGATGGGGCTGGCTTTTCTGTTGGAATTACTGTGCAGGGCAATGGAGATGGTGGAACTAGTTCCCCCTACCATTACAGGTGGTGGAACTCAGTTCCACCTCGTTCCCCCCCACTTTAACCCCTGACTATATGCAAGTTGCACATTGGTGGAGATCAATCCCTCCTACCTACTCAACGCTACACACAACTTCATATACCCTCTTCTCTCGTCTTTCCCTAAACGAATCCAAGGGCGACATTACGTACTGGTATAAACTACTGATAACCCCTACCCCCCACTCCAAAACTAATGCCCAATTGAAATGGGAACAAGACCTGGGAAGAACCCTGACGCCAAATGATTGGCGTCTCGTTTTTTTAACTTCTTACTCCATGTCCAAATGTTTGAACCACACTGAAATGCATATAAAACTGATACACAGATTATACCTGACCCCCGATCGACTCCATAAATTTTGGCCCTCCCAGAGTAATAAGTGTTGGAGGCTCTGTGGCTCAGTAGGCCATATCTACCATATATTCTGGACATGCCCAGTGATTGCCGAATATTGGTCAGAGGTGTTTGACTTGATAGGTAGGGTTTTGTCCATCCGTATCATGCCAGACCCGACCCTAGCATTATTTCATGTTGTCCCCCCTTCTGTCCCCCCCTCCAGCAGATATGTCCTAGGCCACATCCTAATAGCCGCCCGAGCCAACCAAGCTCAGCTGTGGAAACAACCTTCACCCCCTACCCTGCTAAAAGTTATCCATAAGATGAACCATCATTTTCTCATGGAAACGGAATATATACCCCCCTCCACCAACACTACCTCCCTCAAAACAAGCTGGTCCCTGTTGCATCGCTTTGTCTCCTCCGATGAAGGATCTCAATATTTTCATAAGCCACCTACACACAACCCAACCCACTTTAGTTTAATTGAACAACCAGACACTATCTGATGCTCTATAGTATTGGTTAGTTAGGTTACTCTCCCATATCAGTGTAGTTCAGTACCTTCCCCTCCCCAAATCGAGGCGAACTTAGCCTAGACTATCCTCCCTACCCTCTCCCAGTCTACATCTATATGCCTGGACCTCCGGTGCTGGAGTCCTACTTTCTTGTTGCACTGTAACAGTCCCTCCTATACATAAGTGAAATTGACATATTATCTATGCTTGGTTCCGATGTATTAACCTCTATCCCTTGTCTGGGCGATCCCCCCCCCTCCCTCATGTACCCCCTTCATATCTACCTATGTACTGTGTTATTTTTTGACCCCCTTTTCTTTCTGTACCCCATAAAAATGACTTTTTTCTCAATAAAAACATTATTGATGCAAAAAAAAAAAAGAAGTCACTTTGTAAAAAGTGTACCATGAGAAGGTGATAATTGATGCAGCTAAAAAAGATAGTAGAATGGATAAAAAGTTTTTATTTGAAAACAATAAGGTGAAAATAAAACAAAATAGAAAAAGGTCCACAGAATGAATTGGGTTTTTTTTTAACTTTATATGTCCAAACAGCAACATAACAATCAGAGACAAGAGTTTTAATACAAACAAATATGTCTAATGGACCCCATGCATCTGGCCACTGTTTCCTCGATTCCCCAATCCGAAAGGAACTGGCGATCCACTGATTGGCCATCGATGATCGTGATCCGTCTCGGAATCAGATACATTTTTTATGTAAAATATTCCCAATTTGCCAATATCAACCATTTTTGGGTCAGGATCAGGAACTTGACATATTTTTTAACTACCCCAATTCCCCAGCTTGGTGTTGTGAGATCGGAGCATTGCGACAATTAGTTTCAGAGTTAAACATAATTATTATATCATATTCTCCTTGAATTCCCAGTAGAAGTAAAAGTCCCCATACATCTGCTTGCCATTTCCCAATTGTGACCGGAACCACCAGTTTGCCAATCGGAACCATCGATCAGCAGCTATCAATGATTGGCAATCTCTTCGGGAATTGGGGAAATTCTTCAAGTTAAAATTCCCTGATTTGTTGATCTGGACCATTTTTGGTCAGGATCGGGGAACCAAAATTTTCTAACTTCTTGAATATTCCTGAATCCCCAACCTAGGCGTCTGGGGATCGGGCAATTGCGACAATCCATCACAGATGTATGGGGGCCTTTACTTTTTTTTATTATTATTATTATTATTATTATCCTTTATTTATATGGCGCCACACGGGTTCCGCAGTGCCCAATTACAGAGTACAAAAACAAATAATCAAAACAGGAAAACAGTGACTTACAGTTGAAGACAATATAGGACAAGTACAGAGTAACTAAGAATAACTACACCAGTAAATGACATAGAGATGAGTTCCAGGTGGCCAAAAAACTGTGGGATTTGGGCAGTTGAGGATTTATTAAAGTAATAAAAGTATAAGCACATGAGGGAAGAGGGCCCTACTCGTGAGAGCTTACATTCTAGTTACAAATCTAGAAAAAGAAGATTATAGCGTGCCAGGTGGGGATTTGATATTTTTATCAAACCAGGGATTAAAAATTGTGTGGTAAGCTTTAACCGTATCATGCTGGAGACCTGTGACTTACTTTTAGGAGACTAGGGGGGTCATTCCGAGTTGATCGCTAGCTGCCGTTGTTCGCAGCGCAGCGATTAGGCTAAAAATCGGCATTTCTGTACATGCATATGGGCTGCAGTGCGCACGCTTGACGTACTTTCACAAAAAACTATGTCATTTCACACAAGGTCTAGCGACGCTTTTCAGTTGCACTGCTGATCGTTGAGTTATTGACAGGAAGTGGGTGTTTCTAGGTGGTAACTGTCCGTTTTCTGGGAGTGTGTGTAAAAACGCAGGCATGCCAGATAGAAACGCAGGAGTGGCTGGAGAAACGAGGGAGTGGCTGGCCGAACGCAGGGCGTGTTTGTGATGTCAAAACAGGAACTAAACAGTCTGAAGTGATCGCAAGGTAGGAGTAGGTTTGCAGCTACTCTGAAACTGCACAATCTTTTTTTGTAGCAATGCTGCAAACCTTTCGGTCGCACTTCTGCTAAGCTAAAATACACTCCCAGAGGGCGGCGGCTTAGCGTTTGCACTGGTGCTAAAAGCAGCTAGCGAGCGATCAATTCGGAATGAGGGCCTAGGTACCATATTTTATCACCTTAAGTATACAGGACAGGTCAAAACAACTACAATCTAGCTAGTTGCAGTTTGGCTGCATTTCAAATGTGTTCAGTTCGTTTAATAACTGCATTACTGAAGAACATAACAGGTTTGCTCAACAAAATAATTAGTGTGTGTCTAGGGACATTTATAAACCTGGATGTGAGTAATTCGATACAAGATGTCCTCCCAGAATTTCAAGATAATGTGGCTTCTCTACCAGTTCTGATGTAGGTATATATCTCGCCACTGGTTGGAGGTCACTGGGTACATGGAATGCAGTTTCACTAGGACCAAGTGTCACCAGGTGTACATTTTGCAGGCATTTTCCTTAAAAGCTGTGTTAATTGATGCCTTAGTAATTTTTTGATGAATGAGAAACCATCCATCTTGGTCCAGAGAGACTCAGATCTTGTTCCCAGTCAAGGTCAAATGGTTCTGAATCATGAAGGGGGGGTGAAAAAAAAGAGTAGCATTTAAAAGGGAGATGGCCCGCTTACCACAAGGTTGTAAATGCATTTCAAATTGAGTCCGTGTCTGTAGTCTAGCTGTTTTACTCTAGGCATAAATAAAAAATTTCATTTGAGATTTAGCAATTTGCAGTCTGTCTGGTCTGTAACATTCACATAATCTGTGAAAGAAGAGGCAGTCACCTGAGATATGCAAGAATTTGTATTTGGCAGCTTTAACACATGGTCACTTATAAGTAGAAATGGAAATGCAGTCTAAGGGAAAGCTTGGATGTCTCCTTATTGGGGTTAATGAAGAGGTGTATGGAGCTAGATTTAGCTGCGTATTTACTTTGTCTCAGGTCTCCAATGTAAACTGAGCAGTCGGAATAACACGGGTTGAGAACTTGAGAATGGTTACATTTTCCCTGTAACCTAGACAGGGATTAAACTGCTTGTTCCGCTAACAAAGATTTCTCCATAGTAAACCCCTCCATATGATCTGGGCCTACATACTACAATCACATATCTGATGACAAGATAATGTATGGACCTGACATTAAACACAGAACAAAAACAGTCAAAAATAGTGGTATAACTCAGGAGATCCAGATTAAACAGTAATATACACTTCCAAATAAAATGTCTACATCAAAGCCTCTCTTTGATATTTCTATGAATGAGGAACTTGTGCGTAAGAAGCAGTTTTAAGACATTTTGTTAAATAGCATAATAATTTAGCTATAAAAAACGATGTTGGGGTCTTAACTGAGATAATGTTATTAACAATAGGAACAAAATTATGTCGGTGATAAACTGTTTATGGACATGAAGGATCTATAGGTAGTGAATGGTTCCATGAGACAGGGAAATCCAGGTCAAGCCTATAAAGCTCTACCATCAGTTGGATCTTACACCATGGTTTGTCTATTGTAAATATTACTATTAGTCTAAAGAGGAAATCCCCAGTTGTATTTTTAACTGTCTTCCTGCTTGGATTGTTGATGGTGCAAGTTCTTGAAAGAGTTCCAGTTTTGCTTTCTATAAAAAAAATATTTGTGGACAATTCCTGCATGATTTCATGATTCTGTTCAAGGGAGGATCGTCAGGACCATGTACCAGAGTGGGTCCATATTTTAGGCTTTGGCTGCAGTGCTCTGTGGGACATCTCAGTTTGTAATGTTTGGTCCTAGAGATCTCTAATAATAGAGTAATATAAAAAAAAGTGATGCATGACTCAAGACTGTGAGAATGTACAGATTCAGGAAAGTTTTGGATTCTGAGGTTGTTGACCATCTTATTTTCTAAACACACAAATTTATCTTTCATGAATTAAATTTCCCTTTTAAGATATATAATCAATATCCTGGAACACTTTGAGTAGCGTTTTTGTATTGGTGTCCACTTTAAGATCTGTTGATCTCTTAGAAAGTTATTTCTGTGGCCCACAACTAGTTGTTGGAATTCCACCATAAAAATAATTTTGTCATTATATCTTGAATTTTGCTTTTCATAGTGTGATAATCATGGGGTTCCATCTGGACATCAGGAAATCTTGGCGGAGAGGATGAAGGAAGGGTGGGAGGTTGCAACTGGCATGGTCTTAGCAGATATTATGAAATCGCTGTTTGGTATCCTTTTTTATTTCTACATGATGATTCTTAATATAGAGAGTTTTGTATATGAGAAGCTAACTGCCGCTAAACAAGGGTGGTTAAGCAGGTGGGACTGTGATACAGGTAATATTCAGACACAATTAGCCTAGTGAGGGCTACAAATTTACTAAAGTCAGGTAGAGATGAGCTAGATAAAAAAAAACATTAGAAATTACTTGTAAGATATCACTGAAAACTGTTAGGATACACAGAATTTGAGCCACATGTACATGTAATGTTAGCAGTAGATACCATTGCTGAGCAAATGAACAGGTGAGATGAAAAGAGCAGGTAATGTTAAACAATAAAAATGATGTGCTGATGTAAGATGTGGTACATGTCACTGACCTGGGTTGAGCATGTTGTGGACTCGGGGGTTCTTCCGATGGTCGGGAAAAGGAACCACAGGTGGGTCGGAGCAGGGATGGTCAGATATAGGATTTCCTCATACAAGACTCTGATAGTTAGGTTTGGTGAAAGAATGCTGAGGAACTTTATTAAGGGAAGGGAGCAATACAGCGGCACATGAAAGAAAGTGAACTTGTGGGCAATGTCAAAAAGTTACTGGAGAATTCGTGAGCAATGTTCAACTGATGAATGAAGAATTCGTGAGCGATGTTTAAAAACACTGATGAATGAAGAACTTGTGAGCGATGGTAAATGACACTGAAGAATTTGTGAGCGATGTTTTAAAGACACTGATGAATGAAGAACTTGTGAGCGATGATGAAAGACACTGAAGAATTTGTGAGCGATGTTTAAAAGACACAGATGAATGAAGAACTTGTGAGCGATGGTGAAAGACACTGAAGAATTTGTGAGCGATGTTTAAAGACACTGATGAGTGAAGAACTTGTGAGCGATGATGAAAGACACTGAAGAATTTGTGAGCGATGTTTTGAAGACACAGATGAATGAAGAACTTGTGAGCAATGGTGGAAGACACTGAAGGATTTGTGAGCGATGTTTAAGGACACTGATGAATGAGGAACTTGTGAGCGATGGTGAATGACACTGAAGAATTGGTGAGCGATGTATAAGGACACTGATGAATGAGGAACTTGTGAGCGATGGTGAATGACACTGAACACTGGAAACACTAAAGTTGGTTCGGCCCGCAGGCCTTACTGAATCCAGGGAGCGCTGGCAACTGCACTGCAGAGGAACACACTAGTTGCTCGGATCACTGGAGACTGTGCTGCAGGAAGGCACCCTGAATGCTAGATGCACTGGAGTATAGCTGCTGGGAAACACACTGCGTACGGGAGCTCTGGCATCCACTTCAGAAAAGAGACGATACTCAGGCGCCGAGGCTCTGCCCGGCGTCCGGTTTTGAATCTCCCGCCTCCATTGGATTGGTGAAGCGGGTTTGTGACATCACCTGCTCCCCGCCCACGTGACGCCGGCTGTCATGGCGGCGCCCACGCTCCGGGGAACCGCCGGGAGCCGCGCCAGCCAGACGCCGGGACCCGAGTACCGCCGGAGACGAGGACCGCCAAACGGACCAGCAGCCACGCAGGGGTAAGAGCGGCGGCCGCTGCCCCTGGCGTGTGACAGTACCCCCTCCTCCAGGAGTGGCCGCTGGACACTTCCTGGGCTTTGTTGGATGTCTGGAATGGAAGATCCGCACCAGTCGGGGGGCCGTAACATCAGTAGCTTTGACCCAGCTCCTCTCCTCAGGGCCATAACCCTTCCATTCCACCAAGTACTGCAGATTCTTGTGAAGATAACGAGAGTCAAGAATAGCTTTAATTTCAAATTCCGTTTCGGCTTCAGAGGTTGGCCTAAGTGACTCTGAATGGAACCGATTTAAAATAAGGGGACGAAGAAGAGAAACATGGAAGGAATTTGGTACCCGAAAGTGAGAAGGCAAACCCAATTTGCAGACAACCGGGTTCAGAACTTGCAATACGGGATAAGGACCAATGAACCTCGGGGCAAACTTCATAGCGGGCACTCTTAAACGGAGATTGCGGGTAGAGAGCCATACTCTATCACCAACTTTGTATTGGGGAGCTGCCCGTCGCTTCCTATCCACAAAGAATTTGTAGCGGCTGGAGATTTTCTTGAGGTTAACGTGAACCCTACTCCAGATTTGACTGAAGTGCCAAAGAGTAGAAGCTGCAGCAGGAACATCTTCTGGAGGACAGATGGGTAATTTTGGAACTTGAGGATGGAATCCATAATTAATGAAGAATGGGGACTCACCAGTGGAAGAGTGGTACAAATGATTATGGGCAAACTCGGCCAAGGCAACAGTTCCACCCAATCATCTTGCGAAGGAGAGAGATAAATGCGGAGAAAAGTCTCTAAATCTTGATTAACGCATTCCGTTTGCCCATTGGTCTGAGGATGGTAGGCAGATGAAAACTTAAGTTTTATTTGTAAGGCTGAACAGAGAGCCCTCCAGAATCTTGCAGTGAACTGCACCCCCCAAAAAGAGACTATTTCCTGAGGTAACCCATGCAGGCAGAAGTGTTCACGGATAAATAATAAAGCCAATTTGGGAGCTGACGGTAACCCGGTCAAAGGAACAAAATGTGCCATTTTAGAAAAGCGGTCAATAATCACCCACACGGTATTGTGACCCTTGGAGAGGGGCAGTTCGGTGACAAAGTCCATAGAGATATGGGTCCAAGGCCTCTTAGGAATGGACAGTGGATGAAGCAACCCTGCAGGAGGCAGATGAAGAATTTTGTGCTGAGCACATTGAGGACATGAGTTGACATAATCTTGTATGTCCTTCTTCATAGTGTCCCACCAGTATGACCTTCGTAGAAACTCCCACATTTTTTGAACTCCAGGATGACCGGAAAACTTGGAGGTATGAGCCCACTGCAACAACTTCGGTCGAAATTCAGCTGGTTCAGACATTCTCCCAGGAGGAGGATCCAAAGCGGTGGGAGCTGCTGAAATAGAAACTGGACTGAGAATCAAAGCCTTTCCAACGCGGTTCTCCTCATCTGAAGCCGTCAAGGAACGAGATAAAACATCAGCTTTGGGGTTAAGCGTCCCGGACCGGTACTTAATGACAAACGAGAATCGAGTGAAGAAGAGCGCCCATCTAGCTTGACGGGGATTCAAGCACTGGGCTGTCTTGAGATACAGCAAGTTCTTGTGATCGGTATAAATCGTAATTAGGTGTTTAGCACCTTCCAATAGATATCTCCATTCTTCCAGGGCAGATTTTATTGCCAAGAGTTCCTGGTCTCCGATGGTGTAGTTTCGTTCAGCAGGAGAGAACTTGCGAGAATGGAAACCACATGGATGTAACTTCCCATCAGAGGAGTACTGTGTAAGCACGGCACCGATGCCGACCGAGGAAGCATCGACCTCCAAGAAGAATGGTTTTGAAAAATTCGGTTGCTGGAGTACCGGAGCGGACATAAAGGCTGCTTTCAACTGGGCGAACGCTGCTACAGCTTCAGAAGGCCAGTGACTTGGGTCAGACACCTTTTTGGTTAGAGCAGTAATAGGTGCCACAATGGTAGAAAATCCCTTTATGAATTTCCGGTAGTAATTCGCAAAACCCAGAAATCTTTGTACCGCTTTCAAAGACAGAGGCTGAGTCCAGTCCCGAATAGCAGTGAGTTTTTCCGGATCCATGCGAAGCTCCGTACCCGAGATGACGTAACCAAGAAATGGAATTGAAGGAACCTCAAAGGTACATTTGGAGATCTTACCGTAGAGATGATTCCTTCGTAGATGAAGAAGTACCTCCTTGACCTGAATTCTATGCTCCGTGAGATCCTTAGAAAATATCAGAATGTCATCCAAGTATACCACTACACTTAGGTATAACATATCTCGGAAGATTTCATTCACAAAACCTTGGAAGATGGCAGGGGCATTACTGAGCCCAAACGGCATTACCAGATATTCGTAATGCCCGTCCCTGGTATTGAAGGCCGTCTTCCATTCGTCCCCCTGTCGAATACGAATCAAATTATAAGCTCCCCTTAAGTCGAGCTTCGTGAAGACATGGGCTCCGCGAACCCTATCAAATAGTTCCATGATGAGCGGCAAAGGATATTTGTTCTTAATGGTGATCTCATTTAAGCCGCGGTAGTCAATGCATGGTCTCAACCCTCCGTCCTTCTTCTTCACAAAAAAGAAGCCTGCTCCCGCCGGGGAAGTAGAGGGGCGAATGAATCCTTTCTGCTGATTAGACTTGATATAGTCCGACATGGCTTGGGTCTCGGGCAATGACAAAGGATAAATGCGCCCCCGGGGTGGCATCTTCCCTGGGATGAGCTCAATGGGACAGTCCCAGGGTCTATGGGGTGGTAACTGATCGGCCGCCTGTTCCGAAAACACGTCTGCAAACTCCCGATAGGCCTCCGGAATGAGCTCCTCATCCGACTTGGAAGATACACGGACCGGGTAGACAGGAGTGAGACAATTAGAATGACAGAATGAACTCCAAGATACTATTTGTGACGACTTCCAGTCGACGTGAGGGTTATGTACTTTAAGCCAAGGAAGACCAAGAACCAGATCGTGAGGCATCTCCCGAATCACTAGGAACTCCAGATGTTCTTGATGTAGAGTTCCAACCTGCAGTTTGATTGGCACTGTGCGACTTGAAATAAGACCATTAGAAATTTGGGTACCATTGATGGCAGTCAGCGTAATAGGTCGTTCGACGGATTGTAACTGTAAACCCAGTTTTTGGACGCAAGAAAGAGAAACAAAATTCCCTGCAGCCCCAGAGTCCAGCAGGGCCTTAACAGGTTTGGCTATAGACCCAGAAAACAGAGACACGGAGAGTAAACAGTCCACTGTCGGAGAAGGTTTAAATGTAACCCCTTACTCGACTCCTCCGGAACAAGCTAGGACTGCCCGTTTCCCGGACGGGACTTACAAAACTTGAGAAAGTGATCCGCAGCTCCACAGTAGAGGCAGAGTCTACCCTCACGGCGGCGCTGTCGTTCTTCTGGGGACAGCCGAGATCGATTAATTTGCATAGGTTCGTCTGGACTTGGGGTGATCGTTTGCTTAGTCGGGAGAGACCGGGATCTGGATCGTTCTGTCCGACTACGTTCACCACCTCGTTCCTGCATACGAAGAGCCACCTTTACACAGAGTGAGATCAACTCTTCTAAGGAATCTGGCAAGTCCCTAGTGATCAGTTCGTCCTTTAGACGGTTAGAGAGCCCATTCCAGAAAGCGGCCCGGAGAGCATCATTATTCCAGCGCAGTTCCGAGGCTATGGTTTGGAAATGGATCACATACTGTCCCACTGAACGGGAGCCTTGTCGGACTCGGATCAAATCCGAAGAAGCAGTGGTCGTTCTGCCGGGCTCATCGAAGACCCGAGGACCGCCGGAGATTAGGACCGCCAAACGGACCAGCAGCCACGCAGGGGTAAGCGCGGCGGCCGCTGCCCCTGGCGTGTGACAGTACACAAAATGCAGTTTGCCCTGATACATAGGGGAAGAGGGACTCTCTGTTGTGTTACTCAGAATCCGAACATGTAGGTCTCACAGTGACAGGTACAGTTACTGCAAGACCTGGCCAAGTCAAGAGCCCTGTAGGAGGAATGGGTTCTATTATAGTCAGGATAACCAGTGGGATGGTCAAAAACTGTTAATATCTTATATACTCAGGGGTGGAGTTTCCTACTCCTTGATGTCCAGGTCTTATATACTAGTGCCCCATATCAAACTTGTGTGAATGCAACTGGACTATAATTTTGTTTATATTAACACAGTTATTTATTGTTTGAGTCCACTGTATTTTTAAAACTCTGTGCATGGCCATGGGTACTTGGTTGGCATCTAGTTTATTGAATCTCTGGGCTGTTTTAAGGAAAAATATGTCTGGAACAGCCCATATAGAAATAACCTAGTCATCTATGACTGTTTTTAGTTGATCTGTTTTGTTGTTTTGATTAGGGTTCACTCTTTAATTTGCTAAATGTAACATGTATAATTCATTGATTAAAGCTGTATCATCTCCTCAAGAACTTTTAGGTGAAAACAAACTAAATCTAGCAAAAAATGGAAAAGAAAGGATTCATTCAAAATAGAAAAGGCAATTCCCTTCATCAATACCTGCAATGATAAATCATATGAAAATAGAGAGATTATGAACATGAATTTTAGCATTTTAAAACAATATATAATATTGTCTGAAGGTATTGGCATCAAAGTCAGATTGATTTCCAAAAACGCCTTTGGGTAGCTGTCAATGATGCAATAAATCAATCTGTTTGACTCACGATTAATATGGTGAAATTGATTGCGTTCAGAGTGTCAGGAGCAAGTTTCCCTATTACATAAATGCAAGCCCTCGAACTGTATGTATGTATGTATGTATTTACTTGAGTGCCCAAGCCCTGTACAATATGTGGGGAGAGGTATGCTGTCTAATAAATAGAAAACATAATCACAATATTAGGAAGAAACTATCAAATCATAGTTTAAATAAACATTTTTGAAATATCATAAAGAAAAGCCTGATAGATGCAAAGTTACAGGGCAAAAACTATATAATGGTACACCAAGAGGTTGGGATAATTTTTAAGTGCTGAGTTGTAATTTCTAAAATACCAAACTGCATAACAAGAAAAAGAAACAACAAATGGCTATTATCTGGATTTATTTAGCTTTTGAGTCCTCCTAAACCTTATTCAAGGATGGTGCCCATTGTGTCCAAACTCAATATAAAAGAAAGACATCTTCATAGCGTAGTACATTTAAAAAGTACACTTTATATGACAAATAAACAGTAATTACAAACAATAAATAAGAAGTAAGTCTTAAATGTTTTTTGGAGATTGCAAAAAAGAAGATGAGGGTCTACGCCTGTTTCACAATTACCGTTAAGTACATCAAAAGCTAAGTCCAGTATTTTATATAGCAATAGGGTTAAGTTATTAAGCGTCGAGGTATAATCCTTATGTTCTTTGGCCACTACAGGTACTTCATCTAGACAGTAATAAGTAAAGCATTTACTTATTATTCTTCCCATTTATGGCTACTTTATAATTATATTTTGACATCCCTGCTTATTGGGCTAGGATTACATTTATTTCAATATGTTTAAAATTATTTCCATGGCCATGATGTTTTCTTGGGGATCCGGTCTGAAGGTCGTCACTGTCTAGGTCGACAATGTTTAGGTCGACCACTATAGGTCGACAGTCACTAGGTCGACATGGATGGAAGGTCGACAGGGTTTCTAGGTCGACAGGTCTAAAGGTCGACATGAGTTTTTAAAAAAAAATATTTTTTTGAATTTTTTCATACTTAACGATCCACGTGGACTACGATTGGAACGGTAATCTGTGCTGAGCGAAGCGGTAGCGGAGCGAAGGCACCATGCCCGAAGCATGGCAAGCGAAGCGAGCCATGCGAGGGGACGCGGTGCACCAATTGGGGTTCCCGGTCACTCTACGAACAAAACGACACCAAAAAAAAAATTAAACCTCATGTCGACCTTTAGACCTGTCGACCTAGCACATGTCGACCTAGAAACCCTGTCGACCTTCCATCCATGTCGACCTAGTGACTGTCGACCTATAGTGGTCGACCTAAACATTGTCGACCTAGATACTGTCGATTTGATGAACCACACCCGTTTTCTTGACCAGGTTGCCCTTCTATTTTAATTTTTAATTATGTTATCAATGCCATATGACATTTGTCACTGTTTGTCCAGTGTGTTAGCATTTTTCAGTTACCAGATGATGTTTGCCAACTTCAGTTTAGGGTAACACACTTATTTGTTGGATGCCTAGTGATGATTTTTAGCTCCATGTAGCCATGCCAACCTTTTTATACACTGTACCCTGCAGGTGAATAGTATTAATATTCATATTATTGGATGAGGTATTGTTGTGGCACCAATATACCTATTTTTTTATGCAAACTGTGTTTATTGATTTTTGCATGGTCAAGAGTGTGCATACAATTACAATAAATGTTACATATTGCAAAATGAGAGTGTCATCGAGTTTATACTGAACAAGTAAGTGGAAGCGATATCAACAAAGAGGTGACATAACATTTAACAGATGCCAGCTTCCTCATTAGGTAAAGTATGTTGACATTGGGTATAGTATTACTCAATTAGTATTATTATTATTATTATCCTTTATTTATATGGCGCCACAAGGGTTCCGCAGCGCCCAATTACAGAGTTCATATGCAAATAATCAAAACAGGAAAACAGTGACTTACAGTTGAAGACAATATAGGACAAGTACTGGGTAACTAAGTGTAGGTATCTACACCAGAGATAAGTTCCAGGTGGCCAAAAAACTGCAGGATCTGGGCAGTTGAGGATTATTAAAGTAAGAAAAGTATAAGCACATGAGGGAAGAGGGACCTACTCATGAGAACTTACATTCTAAGGGGAGGGGTAGACAGACAGGGGTGACACAGATGGGGTACATAGAGAGCGTGGAACAGAGGGTTAGGATGAGATTTGGCTGGGGTTGGTAAAGAAATGTGTCTTAAGAGCCCGTTTGAAGTTTTGTAGAGAGGTGGAGAGTTTGAGGGGAGAGGTAAAGAATTCCATAGAAAGGGAGCAGCATGTGAAAAATCTTGGAGATATGAGTGGGAGGAAGTAATCAGAAGACAGGAGAGTTGGCGTGCATTAGCAGAGCAAAGAGGACGGGTGGGAGAGGAAAGGGAGATAAGGTCAGAGATGTAGATGGGAGAGGAGTGGGTGAGTGCTTTGTAAGTGAGTGTGAGAAGTTTGAATTGGATTCTGAAAGGGAAGGGAAGCCAGTAAATGGGCCTGTAGGAGAGGGGAGGTAGACGTAGTGCATTTGGTGAGGAAGATGAGCCAGGCAGCAGCATTGAGGATAGATTGGAGTGGAGAGATGTAATTGTCAGGGAGGCCAGTTAGGAGGAGATTACAGTAGTCCAGTCTGGAAATAATCAGTAATGATCTTAGTGGCATCCTGGGTCAGAAAAGGTCTGATTCTGGAAATGTTTTTGAGATGAAAATGACAGGTTTGTGAGGGGTGCTGAATGTGTGGTTTGAAAGAGAGGGAGGAGTCAAGGATTACGCCAAGACAGCGTACTTGGGGGCTAGGGGAGATAGTCGTGCCATCAATGGATAATGAGATTGTGGGATGTTAGGTTGTGCGGGAGGGTGGGAAGATGATCAGCTCAGTCTTAGACATGTTGAGTTTAAGAAAGCACTGGGACATCCAGGAAGAGATAGCAGAAAGACAGTTTGAGGTACGAGTGAGGAGAGCCGTGGAGAGATCAGGGGAGGAGAGGTAGATTTGAGTGTCATCAGCATAGAGGTGGTATTGGAAGTTAAAAGAACTAATGAGTTCACCTAAAGAGGATGTGTAGAGAGAGAAAAGGAGAGGACCAAGAACAGAACCTTGGGGGACACCAACAGTTAGTGGAAGTGGGGGGGAGGTAGCATCATGAGAGGAGACAGAGAAGGAACGATCAAAGAGGTAGGAAGACAGCCAGGAGAGGGCAGTATCACGCAGACCAAAAGAGTGAAGGATTTGCAGAAGGAGAGGGTGGTCCACAGTGTCATAAGCAGCAGAGAGGTCAAGAAGAATAAGCAGAGAGTAGTGGCCCTTAGATTTGGCTGCATGGAGGTCATTGCAGACTTTTGTGAGGGCAGTTTCAGTGAAGTGGAGAGAACGGAAACCAAACTGGAATGGGTCAAGCAGTGAGTGAGAGGAAAGAAAGGCAGTGAGGCGATTATAGACAATACGCTCAAGAAGTTTGGAGGCAAAGGGGAGGAGAGAGATGGGTCGATAGTTGGAGAGAGTGTTAGGTTCAAGAGTAGGTTTTTTAAGAATAGGGGAGACAAGAGCATGCTTGAAGGCAGAGGGGACAGTGCCTGATGAGAGGGAGAGATTGAGAAGGTGGGCAAGATGGGAACAGGCAGAAGGAGAGAGGTAGCGGAGGAGGTGGAAGGGAATAGGGTCGAGCGGGGAGGTTGTGGGGGGGGAATGGATGAGGGCCATGACTTCCTCACCAGATACATGGGAGAAAGATGTCAGAGTTGGTAAGAGGGAAGGGGAGGGGTGGAAAGGGATGGGTTGTGGTTGGTTGCTGGTCTGGTGGGATGTGATATCCTGACGTATGGAGTCAATCTTGGATGTGAAATAAGTGGCAAAGTCAAGAGCAGACAATGAGGAAGGGAGAGGAGGTGGTGGTGGGCAGAGGAGGGAGTTAACAGTGGCAAAGAGGCGCCGGGGGTTGGAAGACTGGGTAGAGATGAGGATTTTGAAGTATGATTGTTTAGCAAGGGAAAGGGCAGCACTGAAGGATGAGAGCATGAATTTGAAATGGAGGAAGTCTGCTTTAGAGCGTGATTTCCTCCACTGTCGCTCGGCAGTACGTGAGCATTTTTGTAGATATCTGGTGCATTTGGTGTGCCAGGGTTGAGGTGTTGATCTGCGAGGGTGAACAGTGGTTGGTGGAGCAACAGAGTCAAGGGCAGAAGTAAGAGATGCATTGTATAGGGATGTGGCTTGTTCAGGGCATGTGAGAGAGAGAAGAGGATAGAGAAGTGAGTCAAACAGGGAGGATAGGGTTGAGGTATCAATAGCCTCAATGTTACGCTTAGTGATGGTAGCCTTAGGAGGGAGAGATGGGGAAGCAGAGATATATAAGTTGAAAGAGAGCAAGTGGTGGTCAGAGAGGGGAAAAGGGGAATTGGAGAAATCAGAAATATCACAGCGGTGAGTGAAAACCAGATCCAGTGAGCTCCCATTCACATGGGAGGGTGAGGTGGTCCACTGGGAGAGACCAATTGAAGAGGTGAGGTTAAGGAGTTTAGAGGCAGGTGATTTTGTGGGGTTATCGATAGGGATGTTGAAATAACCTAGAATAATGGAGGGAATATCAGAAGAGAGGAAGTGAGGTAGCCAGGAAGCAAAGTTGTCGAGGAATTTGGAGGAAATGCCAGGTTGACGGTAAATGACAGCAACTCGAAGATTAGTAGGTTGGTAGAGGCGTATTGCTAGGACCTCAAATGTAGAGAATGTAAGAGATGGTTCTGGAGGTATAAGTTGGTATGTGTAGCTTGAGGGTAAAAGGATCCCAACACCACCCCCATGGCGACCCCCGGGTCGGGGTGTGTGTGAGAATGTGAGGCCCCCAGCTGAGAGAGCAGCAGGAGAAGTGGTGTCATGGGGAGTAATCCAGGTTTCTGTAATGTCCAGGAGGTGCAGGGAGTTGGAAATGAAAAGGTCATGAGTTGGGGCCAGTTTGTTGCAAACAGATCTGGCATTCCAGAGTGCACAGGATAGGGGGTATGAGTTTGTGGGAGAGATGTGAATGAGATTATCAGGATTGCTGTAGCGTTGAGGTAGGCAGAATTGCTGTAGCGTTGAGGTAGGAGTAACTTGGAAGGAAGGGATAAAGAGGGTGTAATGATGGTGCTGGGGCCTTGGCTAGGAAGGTAGACTGCAGGAGTGAGACAGGGAGGGAGTGCAGTTTGATGCTGGTGGAGGAGAGGTGAGGAGACAGGCAGAGGAGGGAGAGAGCAGGTTTGAGTGGTGGGGTAGAAATGGTGTGATGGGGCAGAAGTGAATTGCAATGGGGAAACAGAAGAGGAGGGGAAGGGAGGCAGACAGAGGAGAGGAGAGAGGATGAGATGTAGGAGACTGGGAGAGAGGGATAGAGGTGGTACCAGGGGACAGAATAAAGGATTAGGAAGACAAGGATTAATGGGGGTTGCCAGCCTGGCCATAGTGTGGATGGGGTAAAAAGTGGAAGTAAAATGAGAGTAGGAGGAAGAGTGGGGGCTGAATAAGAGAGCAGTGAAATTTGCAGAAAGAAATACGATTTGCAAGTATTTAAAATGTTGTTAATATCTACAGGTTAACAGTAAGTAAAATATTTGCTGATGTTAGATGGAAAATTGCACAGTGTTAGCAAACCGTAAGTCAGTGTTACTTCATTACAATGCTTCTCAGTGGAACATTTGTTTTCCAGGTATTTGCAGGGTCAGAGTAAAAGTTGCATTGCAGGTGTTTTTGCAGAAAGTGAATGTATAGTTTCCTGAGTAAGTGAGGATTGGAGAATATTAGGTGTGTACAATGGGGGTCATTCCGAGTTGTTCGCTCGGTAAATTTCTTCGCATCGCAGCGTTTTTCCGCTTAGTGCACATGCGCAATGTTCGCACTGCGACTGCGCCAAGTAAATTTGCTATGCAGTTAGGAATTTTACTCACGGCTTTTTCATCGTTCTGGTGATCGTAATGTGATTGACAGGAAGTGGGTGTTTCTGGGCTGAAACTGACCGTTTTATGGGAGTGTGTGAAAAAACGCTACAGTTTCTGGGAAAAACGCGGGAGTGGCCGGAGAAACGGAGGAGTGTCTGGGCGAACGCTGGGTGTGTTTGTGACGTCAAACCAGGAACGACAAGCACTGAACTGATCGCAGATGCCGAGTAAGTCTCGAGTTACTCAGAAACTGCACAGAGATGTCTTATCGCAATATTGCGAATCTTTCGTTCGCAATTTTAAAATGCTAAGATTCACTCCCAGTAGGCGGCGGCTTAGCGTGTGCAAAGCAGCTAAAAGCAGCTTGCGAGCGAACAACTCGGAATGAGGGCCAATATTAGGTGTGTTGATTTGAAATAACTTTTTTTGTACTTGGCAGCATGGTAAGATATGCGTGACCGCTGCTGGGGATCCTGGTGGTTAGCATACCAACTGCGGAATCCCGGCAGTGTAATGCCAGCGGAGGAGGGGGGGATGCATGCTACAAGCCCCTTGTGGGTGTCATGGACACCCACGCGCTTACATAGTCCCTGCTAGTCGGCAGGCCGACTGTCAGGATCTAAAGGGGTGCGGGATGTAGCCATCGGTTTGGTGGCCGCCGGTCACAATTCTACATCCCAATTGGTAACATATGAAAAGGAGGAGTGGAGGAGAAATAGCATATTTGCAGAAGAGTAATAGTTGGAGAGACGGACAAAGTGGTGACAGCACAAGGGAAAGGGGTACAAAATGATGATAGCAAGTGGTAAATGAGGACAAAATGGGCCAACAGAGTGAGAACAGGATAAAATGGGAATTATAGAATGATGAAAAAGACAAATTGTGTCAACAGGAGGGAGAAGAGGACAACATGATGATAACATGAATGAGATTAGGACAAAATCTGTTAATAGGAGGGAGTAGAGAACAAAATAGTTTGTGACAATTCAGTTACATGAAGAAAAGCACAGCAACAATAATAACAGGGGGAAGAGGAGGACAATTGACTGTGACAGGTGCAACATATTAATAATACAAAGGTTCCTCTTTAACTATGGGGGTAATTCTGAGTTGATCGCAGCAGGATCTTTGTTAGCAGTTGGGCAAAACCATGTACACTGCAGGGGAGGCAGATATAACATGTGCAGAGAGAGTTAGATTTGGGTGGGGTGTGTTCAATCTGCAATCTAAATTGCAGTGTAAAAATAAAGCAGCCAGTATTTACCCTGCACAGAAACAAATTAACCCACCAAAATCTAACTCTCTCTGCTCATGTTATATCTGCCTCCCCTGCAGTGCACATGGTTTTGCCCAACTGCTAACAAAGATCCTGCTGCGATCAACTCAGAATTACCCCCTATGACTTAACTGCAGAGTCAACAATTGCAGATTTATATCAGAGGAATATTTATGCCAACATGATAAAATCACATTTCCATGTGCTATGTGCACATGTGCTATGTGCTATGTGATATTTGTAAATAAATGTCATAGTCATTATAATATCTCTACAATGAAACTGGCTGATTCAAGATAACAGACTGAGTTAAACCCATCCTAAGAAATTCTTGCTTGATGGGGTTAATACCTTTTGGAAATCCTGGTATTCTCAGGTCCAGGCACCCCTAATACTGCTAATTCACTGCATGTGAGGAACATCGAGTCCTGCTAAAAGGTATTAGGAAAGACTCACAGCTGAAAGCATTTATCCAATTCCAATTATTATTTGCGAAAGTAAACATTAATAGCAACGTTGTTCCAGTGCTACTGTTTCCAATAATGGTTGTGCTTTTAAGAGTAATTTCTTGAATTAAAAACGGAATTTGTTACTAAGTGTAATAGGAATGTTGACGTGTTTTGGCGTTCACTGTGGTGAGGGCGAATTCCGCAACTGTTTGTTCCTCTTGTTTAGCGTGGTTTTCTATTATTTTCTTTCATTTGCTCACATATGTATTTTGTCACAAATCACAAGAGGCATGCATTCTCCACTTACCTTACCATTTTTATTTACATTTATGTGTAAATAAATGTGAAAACACATATTATAGTGTATTATAGATATTTAATGAAAAAACTGAACTAAATAAATATTGTAAACATAGAGAACAGGAATGTCTTATTAAGACGTTTCTGCAAACTTGTTCAAACATGTAATGATTGTACAAGATTTGAAGAAACAAGTCTACAATTTTGGTTAAAACTGCCCTTGAGTAATCACCCTGCAGAAGGCCACTGATGGTAATTATTTATTTACTCCTGCCTGCCCAGCACTTCCTGGGCTCAGTCTTGTACTCAGGCTTGATAGCAGTCTGTTCCCAGGTAGAGTACCCAGAGCTATTCAGGTCATACTTGCCTACTCTGGAAAAAGCATTTCAGGGAGATTGTGTGAACACCTATCAGCGCGGACATGTACTACTACATCTGAGAGGCGTGTCATGAAAATGACATATCCAAATGTAAATGAGCCCCAACGTTAGTTGGAGAAAAGACACTGATATTTTCCAGGATATGTTCGGGTATTGTGTTTTACAAGAGGTTCCGTATACTGTAAGTTTCCAGGAGAAACCTTATTTAAAGTGCATGATGTCATAGGGATCATTGTGCCTTATAACCAATACAGGGAAATGGCACTGATGATCCCATTTGAATGTATGTGTCTCTGATTTATTTGTTTCCCCAAGAATGTAACAGCTACATAATGGGGATAAGGTGTAATCAGGGCGATTGCTACTATTTCAGGGAGGGTGGTCAACTATGATTCAGATACTGACCCAAAATGAACCTGCAATCATCCCAGAGGCTGCTGTTAATGCTCTTTTCTGCTTGCACTCTCTGGAGGTGTGAGCAGAAATGAGAATGAACCAAAGTCATGATTCTGATCACGAGTTCATCACCAGTCTCTATGTGAATGGATCTGGTATGATATACTGGCAGATGGAATGCCGGCTGTCTGTATACTGACAGCAGCATCCTGCCTGCCGGTATCTCAACTGTAATACTGCGAGTCCCCTCGCTGTGCTCGCCATATATCAGGTGGCTCACTGCGCTAGACACAGGTTCTATTCCCACTCGGTTGGTGGTGTAGACCCACCAACCGAGTAGGAATACCGGGCAGGTGTCAGGCTGGCATCCGTCTGTAAAATGCCAGCTGTCGGGATTCCAGTATTGGTCTCCTGAACGCCGGGATCCTGACAGCCGGCATTTTAACTGTATCCCATTTGAATAGCCTCGGGCTCTTTACCCAGGAAAACAGAATACCTGGATCAATCAGCATGTAGCTTAATTCAAACTGCCCCACAGACTCACACTTACACACAGATTTATAATGATAAGAGCTGACACACAAACTCACAATATCACACACAGGATGCATCCTTGGGGTCCAGAGTCTTGGCAGAAGTCCTTAAACTGCTCTTTTTGTCAAGAAAATGTACATGAAGAATGTTTAGTGGATAAACCCAAAATTCAGATGTCAAAGATTCTCATGTCTGCCAGATCTTTAAGCAGCACTGTGTAGTCTGGATCAATAAGCTAGTAATTTATAATGTTTATGACAAAATGCCCATAAAGACTACTTTTGTGTATAACTGTAGGCGAATAGTTGCTATGTTAGGCACAAACAGGATGTAGTACACATGCAGTAGCAGTCATGCCAATCACTCACAATGACTGTGTTTGTGCACTGTTGTGTTTATGCTGTGCTTAGTTCACAAACCTTCTTAACTCAAATGCTTTATACATCAGTGAATATTAAACATGCTTTATTATGTTGATATAAAATTAGGAATTAATATTTTTACACACCCTTTGCAGTGTAATTAAAAAATGTAACTAGATCTATAATCATAATCAAAGAGGTATTGGTATATGATTCAAAATGTTTAAACAACAAATTCTAATTAATGTGGCAATATGTTATGCCGCATCTGTGGTAATATAAATATGCAAATAAGATGTCCTTAAATTCAATAACTATTTATATATTGGCAGTTATTTACATAGCACATACGTATTCCGCAGTGGAATATACGAATTCCAGTTACTATTTATTTGTTACCAGTTATTTATATAGCACATTCATATTCTGCAGCAAAATATACTGTACATATTCCACTTAATATTTATTTGTTACCAATTATTTATATTGCATATACATATTCTGCAGCAAAATATACATATTCGACTTACTATTTATTTCTTACCAGTTATGTATATAGCACATACATTGGAGCGCATTCAACAGCAGTTGTAACTGCTGTGCACATGCAGCATGTGCAGGGGCTAAAATGCGATCGCATCCCGAGAGGATGCAATCACATTTCGATTGACAGTGCCGGGTGGCGGGAGGGCGGCGTTGCAGTGTTGCCAGGGTGTGGTCACATAAATGGGGTGGGTCCGGAGTGTTGACATCACAAGCGGCTGCTGCGACCCAAAAAATGATGGTGGACCAACTGCATACGCAGCCATGAAAATACACCTGGACATGAGGTCAGGTGCATTGTCCGTGATGGAGAAGGGCACAACAAGTTCTTGGTCAGTGCCTGAAAATGGCTTCCAGCACTAGCAGGCATTGGTTGGTGCACCAGTCCCCAGTGATGGTGCACTGCGTGGTATGGTAGCTCATGACCAGTCTTGGCCACAAAAATAGCCACCATCTGCTTAGCTATGCTGTGCTCACATCATAACTTTTGTAGCAGTGCATCTCCAACTGATGTCCACTGGACCGACTGTTGTTTGGTCTCGGGGTCATAACTGTAAATTCAGGGTTCAATCACCACTGATAATCTTCCATCAGCATGTTGTGGCACCAAGTCACCTGATACTCCTTCTGCTCTCAAATCAGTGTGCAGAAACCTTGCTCAGGCCAAGCTTTTCGAACATCAAGCGGATGAATCTCTATGAGATGCCTATCTCAATCTCTATATGGGTCACAGTCACCTTGGTGTCCACCTCAACTATGCCCTGCACAGCAGCAATGTTGTCCTCAGTGATGGCAGACACAGGTCAGCTGCAGCACTCCTCATCTTCCAGGGTCCATCTCCCACACCAAAATTCTGAAAACCACTCAAACACAGTGGTTCAAGATGGTGCTTTCTCTCAAAAAGCACCTTACAGTTGGTCAAAACTGTCCTGCTGTCGCAGACTACTCTTGTAGCCATAGAAGATCATGGCCTCTGTTGAGCTCCATAACGAGTTTGTTAACAAAGTGAACCTGCTGACTTCTTCATGTGCAGTGCTGCTTATATACAGTTCTGTGCCTTGACATTTCACATGAACTTTAGTTAGAGATTACAGTTCACAGCCTGACAGTCAGATTGTGTCTATTCTATCTATGCACTGCACATCAATAAACTTATTGCACAGCCCTCATACTTACTAAGAACAGAAGAATCACTTCCATGTATCAGTGGGATTGCCTGCTTATTCCTTGTTAGAAAGCCTCCAGATTCAATGTAGAAATGGTAAATTGAAAGAGATTTTACCCCCCTACCACCACCACCACCACCACCACCACCTGCACTCTCTATGGGAGTAGTGCATGCACACAGTGTTGAACGCATGCCGCAGTCACATGACCACAGAGGGATACTCCCAACAGGGCCATTGCAGTATCTTAAAGGAGGCTTTCCATTCTGTCTTTATTCTACAGGCATCTGTTTTGGTTCTAAAGGAGAGATTGCCTCTCTCAATGAGCAGTTATTTTGTTTGACCTCTCAATTTGACCTCTCAATGGCAAGGGTTATGAAAGCATCAGTATCCCATCTAAGACAGTAGATGGCCCACTGTATTATCTATCTAGATGGTATGCATTTAGTAACTCCAGGTATGAATGTTCTTGAAAAGCACAGATTTAACAATATTTCTTCTTTTGAGTCTAAGGTTAAGGTAAATTAAACAAAATCCATTTTAATCCCATCTCATATTATAGCTTTACTAAATTGTGATATAGGTACCCATTCATTTTGTCTGAATGTGCCTTTAGCAAAATGTTCAAAAGACTCTGTAGCAATGCAGAATTCCATAATGCTTGTGCTTTCATGACCATCACTATAAAAACATCTCTTTTAGGATGGGGAGCTTTCTCCCAAAAGAAAGTTGTGAAATATATATGGTCTCACAAGGAATCTGGTCTATGTATAAATATGTTCAAACTAAGGGCAGCAAAACTAGAGATGAGCGGGTTCGGTTCATCGAGATCCGAACCCCCCCGAACTTCACCTATTTTACACGGGTCCGAGGCAGCCTCGGATCTTTCCGCCTTGCTCGGTTAACCCGAATGCGGCCGAACGTCATCATCCCGCTGTTGGATTCTCGCGAGATTCGTATTCTATATAAAGAGCCGCGCGTCGCCGCCATTTTCACTCGTGCATTGGAGATTGAATGGAGAGGACGTGGCTATGTTCTCTGCCTGAAAAGCTCCATATCTGTGCTCAGTGTGCTGGAAATATCTGTGCTCAGTGTGCTGCAAATATCTGTGCTCAGTGTGCTGCAAATATTTATGTTCTCAAACTGAAAAGCTCCATATCTGTGCTCAGTGTGCTGCAAATATCTGTGCTCAGTGTGCTGCATTTTGGTGACCAACAGTATATAGTTGTACAGTACAGTAGGCCATTGCTGTATCTTGCAGCTCTGTGTCACTGCAAGTATCCATTCCATATCTGTGCTGCATTTTTGTGACCAGTATATATAGTAGTACAGTGCAGCATTTTGGTGACCAACAGTATATAGCTGTACAGTACAGTAGGCCATTGCTGTATCTTGCAGCTCTGTGTCACTGCAAGTATCCATTCCATATCTGTGCTGCATTTTTGTGAGCAGTATATTTAGTAGTACAGTGCAGCATTTTGGTGACCAACAGTATATAGTTGTACAGTACAGTAGGCCATTGCTGTATCTTGCAGCTCCGTGTCACTGCAAGTATCCATTCCATATCTGTGCTGCATTGTTGTGAGCAGTATATATAGTAGTAAAGTGCAGCATTGTGGTGACCAGTATACTACAGTACAATAGTCCAGTGCTGTTCTTGCTGCTCAGTGTCAGTTCTCCATAGTATCATCAGTGCTCAGTAAAATCAGTGCTCAGTATAATCAGTGATTGATCAGTATAATCAGTTCTCAGTATAATCAGTGCGCTGTTAGACGTGCGCCCGTTTTCCGTCATTAGTGCATTGGGATTTAGACAATTGATGAAGTTATTGTGTCCCCGGTACAAAATCCCATCTAGATTCCACTTCACTAGGCAGGCGATAGCGAGATTTTACCAATTAATATCAGTGATTTATAATTAATTATTAATTACAGTGATCTTGCCAAATGATTCCAGTGATTTTGTCATTTTCTTCCAGTGATTTGGACCAATAATACCAGTGGTTAGAACGAATAATTCCAGTGATTTTGTCATTTTCTTCCAGTGATTTGGACCAATAATACCATTGATTAAAACTAATAATTCCAGTGATTTTGTCATTTTCTTCCAGTGATTTGGACCAATAATACCATTGATTAGAACTAATAATTCCTGTGATATTGAGGTGTTTGTGTCGCTTAATTTAGCCGTCCAGCGACCACAGTGCACCTCTTTTTCTCTTTTGTTTGCATCATGTGCTGTTTGTGGCCAATTTTTTTAAGTGCCATCCTGTCTGACACTTCCGTGTATATCCAGTGGTACTGCCATTTGATATAATTCCCGACATTACTGCCATTTAATTCCAGTGATTTTGTCATTTTCTTCCAGTGATTCGGACCAATAATACCATTGATTAAAACAAATAATTCCTGTGATTTTGTCATTTTCTTCCAGTGATTTGGACTAATAATACCATTGATTATAACGTATAATTCCTGTGATTTTGTCATTTTTTTCCAGTGATTTGGACCAATAATACCATTGATTAGAACAAATAATTCCTGTGATTTTGTCATTTTCTTCCAGTGATTTGGACCAATAATACCATTGATTAGAACGAATAATTCCAGTGATTTTGTCATTTTCTTCCAGTGATTTGGACCAATAATACCATTGATTAGAACAAATAATTGCTGTGATATTGAGGTGTTTGTGTCGCTTAGCTTAGCCGTCCAGTGACCACAGTGCACCTCTTTTTCTCTTTTCTTTGCATAATGTGCTGTTTGGGGCCAATTTTTTTAAGTGCCATCCTGTCTGACACTGCAGTGCCACTCCTAGATGGGCCAGGTGTTTGTGCCGCCCTCTTGGGTCGCTTAGCTTAGTCATCCAGCGACCTCTGTGCAAATTGTAGGACTAAAAATAATATTGTGAGGTGTGAGGTGTTCAGAATAAACTGAAGATGAGTGGAAATTATGGTTATTGAGGTTAATAATACTATAGGCTCAAAATGACCCCCAAATTCTATGATTTAAGCTGTTTTTGATGGTTTTTGAAAATAAACACCCAAATTCAAAACACACCCAAATCCGACAAAAAAATTTCATCCGAAACACGGCTGCGGAACCGAATCCAAAACCAAAACACAAAACCCGAAAAATTTCCTGTGCACATCTCTAAGCAAAACTAGTGTTGATATCACTAATTCCCAATATGTCCAAGATTTTCCTTTCAGCTATGTGTGGACAACAGAACAGCCGTTTCGTATATTAAAAGAATGGTGGGAGGACATGGCACTGATTCAATTATCCTATGCAAATAAGCTTTGGACAATTGTAATTGGGTGATTTAAAGAGACACAGTGGGTCATTCAGATCTGATCGCTGCTGTGCATTTTCGCACAGCGGACGATCAGGTACTTACTGCACATGCATATGCACCACAATGCGCATCGGCCATCAACAATGGACATCGCTGGTCAGTGAAGGGATGGTGCGAAAAATCTGTTTGCACTGGCATTTGCAAGATGATTGACAGGAGGAGGCCATTTGTGGGTGTTAACTGATCGTTTACTGGGAGTGTCCAGAAAAACGCTGGCAGGGAGGGTGTCTGACGTCAGCTCCGGCCCTGATCAGCCTGATATGATCGCACTGTAGGAGTAAATCCTGGGCTGCACAGAGACTGCACAAAGTGGATTTTAGCAGCTCAGCATACACATAGGATCGCACACTTGCACAGCAAATTTACACTCCCCCTGGATGTGGTGACTATCTGTACATAGGAGAGCAAAATTAGCAGCCCAGCGATCAGATCTAAATGACCCCCATAGTCTGGTTCCCCCACTAATAAGTGAGCTGAGCAAGGTTCCCAAGTTCCCTCTAGTGTTCCCCAGGGACTGCTTCCAAGGTAACATAGATCTTTATGACACATTGCATTACTGCATGGGAATGGCAACAGTAGTGGGTTGCTAACTGACACAGTTAGCACTCAACCATGAGGCATCAGTTAATGAAATCAGGCATGGTTTAGATACTGTGACATGATCTAGGAATTTTCACATGGAAATGTTATTGCTTAATCTATTTAAATTTAGCATTAGACTTGTTGGCATCCAAATATGAGGCTGGAGTAGCCTTATCTACAATTAGGTTTTAAGAATATGTGCAGCCTTTGTAAATCCCTGAATTAATGGATAATACATTATACATCTGTCACACACAAACTATCTGTTCTCTGGTTTTAGAGTTGGTGGCTAAAGAGACTGAATTGACCCTTATTCACATTATGGATCCATGTATGACATAACTCCCTGAAGGTTACTATGTTATTCTAGAAAGGTATACTAAAGCATTATCTTTCAGTTATCTTATTGTTGAGTTTGGCCTTAGATATATACAGTTAGCCTATTTTATGTGTGGTTTCTTGTCTGCCAACATATCTAGCTGTGACTGCTCCTCTTAGAGCAGATATCCATTATTTTTGATGAGCAAAAACCCTTCCAGACTCTCAGAGCCTCTGCTATTAGAGGATGGATTGTCAGAGCTATAAGGACACAAGCATAGGCATCAAACAATATAACAGCCACTCTGAGTGGTTCAACCAATGCCAGAGTGGTAGATGATGGCATTCTCTTGAAAGTTATTATGTATGCTGCTCCCTGGTCCTCTCCTCAGAAATATGTATACAATTTATACGAGATTGTATCTGGTTTCTACCTGGTTGCATAAAATGTTTCCTTCCTCATCTCCCCTACTGTATATTGGTGGAGATGTGGTCAGTGGGGTGACTTCACCCATATATGGTGGTACTGTTCCAACATTGTCATCCACTGGGATGAGGTAAAATCTCTGCTTGGTGATGTATTTTAAACCTCGGACCCACTGAGTGCCTGGATGGTCCTGTTAGGGCTCCCTGTATCTAGATGCACTCTGGACAAGTTTTGAAAATAACCCTCTTCTCCCCCATTACACTTGGTGCATTCCAAGATCTGGTTCATTGCTGGTATGGAAAGAATCACCTATACTCTCCAGGACCAAGTAGATAAGTTTAATAATATCTAGTACCGTTGGTATGACTACTGAATTACTTGAAGTTTTGTCTCTGAATATTATTTGGTGGCAGAGTTATGGCAGGTCCATTCCTTACCTAAATATTCAGTCATTTTGGGCTCCTGATCTCCTATATGCCTCTCATTTGGCGACACTGTTTTACCTATCTGCTGTATTTGTTGTGTTTCAATCTGCCAATGGTTTGTGTCAGACCTTCAGCCTACCCATTCTCTCTCTTTCTACTCTATTCCCCCTTTTTCATCTTTTCATCACCTAAGCAGGTTACATACATATAGTAACATAGTAACATAGTTTCTGAGGTTGAAAAAAGACAATTTGTCCATCGAGTTCAACCTGTTAGTAATCTCCTATTTAGGTTGGATACAATGCCTATATATTTCTTTGGTCTTATTGTTCTTGACTTCAGTCCTATTCCTACTGTTTGGATGTATATTTGACGGTTGTCTATATCTTTGTATTCACATTTTTTTTCTATAAAAATGTTGGTTAAAAAAATAACTTGGGGCAGAATGTAATGAGTTCTGATGGTTTTTTTAAAGGGGCAATCACTTACAAGGCAAAACCATGTAAATGATTGCTCCTTTAAAAAAAAATCACAGTTCGGTCAGCATCCCGTATGCCCACCGATCTCGGGCCGCATTACATCCCCTCCCTTGGGGCCTAATTCAGACCTGATCGCTAGCAGGTGATTTTTTCACTGCTGCGAACAGATAGTCACCGCCTACAGCGGGAGTGTATTTTAGCTGTGCAAGTGTACGAACGCATGTGTAGCAGAGCTGTACAAACAGATCTTGTGCTGTCTCTGTACAGCCCAGGACTTACTCAGCCACTGCGATCAATTCAGCCTGTCCGGGACAGGAATTGACGTCAGGAACCCTCCCTACAAATGCATGGACACGCCTGCATTTTTCCAACCACTCCCAGAAGACGGTCAATTGCCACCCACAAACGGCTTCTTCCTATCAGTCTCCTTGCGAACGCCCGTGCGAATGGATTCTTCACACAAACCCATCGCTGAGTGGTGATCCGCTTTGTACCCATGCAACGTGCCCATTGCGGTGCATATGCATGCGCAGTTTAGACCTGATGGCCCGCTTTATGAAAACTGTCAAAGTCAAAAATATTACATAGAGAGAACATACAAACTACACACATTTAAGTCGCTATACTTGCAAATATGCGCAGCGAGCACAGCAATATATGGTAACACACGCATTTGCTCAGACATGGCACAGAGATGGATTCGGCGCTTGTTTCATACAGTACATGGTTATAATAATGTCGAGCACCAGACATCATGGAGATTTAGAATTGGCTGATGAATTGATGTCATGAATGTGTATTATTTGAACAGAACCAGATGCGCCCGTCATGTTTGGTATTGAAGCAAGCAGATTGATGTGTGGGTTAGTTTGAGGCTTGTTGTGAAGTTGTGGGACATTGCAGCGGATAGATATGATTATATGTATAAAAGCTAAGATCATTTTGTTAGAACAATGAATGATCAAGCCAACCCTTTACTAAGATTTCAGGGCTGAACCTGATTAGCATATACAAAGCAAGAGAGACCCCTCCCCCAGGAACTAGGAAAACAGGCATGGCTAGAAAAGAAGTCAGTTTCAGTTTGCTTGGGGCCTCTGAGGACAGATATACTGTAGCTACTCACACAGCTACCTGGCACCCAGCAGCATGGCGGCTACATCCCCAGGACTGACCTCCAAACTAAAGGCTAAGTATTGAATTCACATGGCTAGATAAGGAAATATAGACAGATTGCTTTAAGGTCAATGGTGCTGGTTTAAATAGGATATTGTAACTTGTTTGTGTGATAGATCTGGGAATATGTGCTGGTAGCAATGGCAGGCTGATATGTGTGGTTACATTGTGATCTGGTCTTGTGATAAATATGCTCTGGTTATTGAGATACTGAAGTTGTTTGGAATGTGAAATTGAATAAGATGGTTCTAGGAAGTTGGATTGTAATTGTGAAAGGTGATTTAGATGGTTTGGAATTGTAAAATCAGAACATATGCATTGTTTTGAGGCTTGGACATTTTGGAATAAAATGGAGTCTTGTGTCTTCTGCTATGTGATTGTGGTGTAGCAGAGAGTGCCATGTGTTTGGACCTGCAAATCTAAAATGGCTGCTGCCGGGTATTTTCCCCTCCCCCTTTCAACCATGTGGTGCAGTCTTTGAAATCATGGGAGTTTTCCCAAAATAGAGTCTAGCTTCTGTCCCATGCGGTATTGTAGGGTTGTGTATATAGGGACAGCCAGTATGGGTAAGGTCAAGTATTTTCTCCACAAAGATTCTCAGCATTGACTAACTGCGCAGCGATTGTCTCTCACATGTGTAGTTTTATCTGCAATCATATTGTTCTTATCGTTATTGTGAGCCATATCTCTCTCTCTCTCTCTTCTCCTCTTTCTCCCTTAAACGTAAATTGTATTGTATTGTATTTCCTGTGTAGTTATCTGGTTAGTTAGTCTATGTTATATTGGTAGTGTATAGCTTGTATTGTATTATTCTTTTTGAACGTTCATTCTCTCACTAAAGGCGTTAGAACCTTAGACCAATATTTGATTGGTTATTATAAATGCATAAAGGTTTCTCAGAGCGTCATAGTCGCACATACAGCTTTTAAGCTAACAAGGTTACACTGCATTACATCTACACATTGTCACTGCACAAATGTTTACAGTATAAGTACATTCCTTAAGGTATAGTTAAGGGAGTACCCTTGCGGTACTTTTTGCGCCAATTGCGTACTGTGTTCTTTAACCTTTAACGTGTTTTTAATAGGACAAATATTATAGACATTGTCAATTGGCGGCTCGTCGGTCCTTCACATATCTATACTAGGTAATCCCAGCAGACATTATCCATCAGCAAACGGCGGGAGGTTATATTCCTCGTAGTGCTGTCTGGATAAGCGTCTGTTTCGCTTAGTAAAGGGTGCTGAAGTAATCCGGAACTGGAAGGTAAGAACAGTACGTTATTGTCTTTGTAAATCTGGTTTTTATTTCTATATGGTGCCAACTACACACGCAGATTGGATGGTTTGTCTGTTTAAATAGGTTTAAAATTATTTTTAATCGCTCTGCATAGCATGATAACTTTAGGAGTTTGAATGATGACTTTCTTTGTGACAAGAAGCAGCATGGTCTGTCCACCATTTTGTGTGACCCTCATGGAGGTGGAAGGGGGAGGAGCAGCGGCCATTTTGGGAAGGTCAATTTTTTTTTTTTTGAACGGCTGATTTTCAGTTGACTCAGGAAATAATCAGCCATCCATTGTCAAAAAGAAATCATCATTTAATGAGTTTTTTTTAATGCATTTATTTAATCTATATCATAGTCAATCATAAGTAATAGTGATTGGTACTTATATGTAAAATCTATATGCGTGTGCTTACATCAATGTATGTTATTAGATTAAATTTAGAATTGCATGTTCATTTGTGTAAGTTTCACATCTCACCTTCCTGTTTGCCATTTGCATTGATAACGTGCTAAGAAAGATTTGTTGCTATTAGTAGTTAAAAAGATAAAAAGTAATATTTAAGGTTATAATTGTAAAAAGCACACACGCAGCTCTACCTAAAGGTACAAGGAGAGATTGGTGTGGTGCTCGGTAGACGATCGAGGATCATCTACATTGATAAACGTGTTAGTTGTGTTACGGTGGATAAAAGACTGGTGTACACGTGTCTCTAACAAAGGGTGAGACTCGCGTGCGCAAAGGCCGACGCACGCAGCGTAAATTACGCAACGGAGCGTCTGGGTACGCCCATGTAACTCAAGACACACGATAGTGTTATTTTAGCAGGCGAAGAGGTGGCAACGCGATAAACAGCGCAAGTCGATTTTAGTGTCCGAAATTTAAATTAACAGATCCTTCTCCAAATTTACAACACATCTGGTCTAAAGGAAATTTCTGCGCAGAAATAGAAATAGAAACAAAAGTGTACATGTGATGAGTGAGTGTTTTTAAGTTTTACAATTTTGGGGATTGAACCACAGAAATCACCGAGTTCTCGTGAAATTACATACGTGTAAGTGACATACATGGTGGCTAGGGAGGCATCTCTGGTTAAACATAAAATTTGAGCATTAGAGTGTAGCAGACCAGGAGGTCATACTGTAACAGACCAGGAGGTCAGACCAGGAGGTCGCATAACAGACCAGGAGGTCCAGGTACAGCAGACAAGGAAGTCCGCTATAGAGACAAGGCGCAACACCAAGAAGGGTTGGTGCAACACCCATATAGGCCATAAAGCTCAGGCTGAAGGAATTCGCAGCTGCTGAATGTCGATTCCACTGGTCGCTCCGTACATAAGATTAGTTGCTTATGTACTGAACGATTGTACCGCACGTAATTGTGTGCATTAGTTAGTAACCTGACCAGTACCATTTGTGTACAAACCCGGTCATAAACGCTATTTGTACATTCTAACGTGATTTGTGTAATTTTTTATTTTAACCAAAAAGGGAAATTCTCTGGTCACTCAGGAATTATCCGACAACCCCACCTTTACTGGAAAGGGTTAATGCTCTTCGGATCACACTCACATGTTCCAGTAAACGAAGGTTAATAGGGGCCCTGGGTCGAGTACGCCAGCACTATATCAGTGTGTGGGCATATTGGTCGGCGTGGGCGAGTGAGTGAGGTGCTCGGTAAACTTCACCGTCAACCTATCTTTGAATATTTTGGTTTTTTGTAAGGGTTCGCTGAACACCCAGATATAAAGGTCAGAGGTAGAACAAGCAACACCTGCAAATTATGGGGGCCAGTTGTTCAGGAAGGGGGCGATCAACCTCGGTTCGGGTTGATTCTGTAAACCGACCAGTCGGGTCGGCAAGGTATGTAATGTGTGAAAAATACGGAAGGCACACAGAAATTTTATGTGATGAATGGGAAAGAATGACAATGCATGACGGGGAGAAATTCCCAAGAATAGGTAGCTTCAGCCCAGAAGTGTTAATGAATTTAAGGAGAAGGATAGGTCTTATTAAACCAGCAAAGAGACGGATCAAACATTATGATTGTTTAAAATTATGGCAACAAGAAAGTGAAATGCAAAGAGAGTTAACTGACATATCTGACTCTCATCTTGGGAGGAGAGACATGGCAATGGAGAGAATTATGGTTGCGGAGAAAGGCACAATGTTGAACAATAAAAACGCACTTAGCAACTGTAGTATAGATGATAAGAATAAGTGTAATAAACATAACAATGATAATTGTAATGCTGTTAAATGTACAACTATTAACCCGTGCAAGTTGCACCCCATGTCAAACTTCCCTCAGGAATACGAGCAAGAAAGTGAACCCAACACGATGTCGGCACCTCTTCCAGCAGCCATCACACAAGACATCCAGGTGGACGCGACCAAATCGGTAAAGGCAATAATCAAACCCCCTAACGGAGGGTCAGGTGAGGTCGTGTCCACAGGTACGTACAATGTTTTATATCACGCACAAACAAATGTACCCCATATGGTAAGACCAAAACAAGGTGATGTAATTGAGTTTAGTCCTGTCAGGGTGATCACAGTCCCCGATGGGAAGACTGACGATCAGGGAATCCTTCCCGTCAAGGACAGTGCAATGCGCTGTCCCTGGTCCCGGACCGAATTGAGATCAATTATGTCTGAATTTCCTGATCCTAGGAAAAATCTAGTAGCATGTCAAAGGTTTGTTAAAGAACTAGGAAACTCCACAGAACCCACCAACAAAGAGTGGCGGACAGTGCTGAGGGCATGTTTGCCCTCCAGTGTTGACCCTGCGAAATTTATTGCTGATTGTAAATTAGACACAGAGGTACCTTGTACGGAGGAACACAATCAGGAATGTATTAAGCAGATCAACCGCCAGTTAGAAGTATATTTCCCAGCCATTGTCGAGTGGAACAAAATCTTCTCCATAAGACAAAACAAAGGGGAAAGTACTTCTAATTATTTCCACCGGGCATTGCAGGACATGACTAGGTATACGGGTATAGAAAACATCGAAACAAGTGCACCGCACAGAGAAGTAGCAGTATCTGTGCTAATGGATGGTTTAAAGGAAGTGTTGAGAGCAAAGATACAGATCACCAATCCATACTGGAGAGATAAAGCAGTAACTGCATTAAGGGACTCTGCTGTTGGGCATGAGCAAACCAGCATCAAGCACAGGGAAACAAAGAAGCCTCAGATCCCTGTGGTTAAGCAAAAGGTGACAAGGTGTTACAATTGCCAGAAGGAAGGTCATTTTGCAAGAGATTGTAGATCAGGAAGTAGACAAAAGTCACATCAGCCCCCTAGACAACGACATAATCATGGTATCCAAGGAATCAGGGAAGCACAGGGAAAACGGTTGATGGCGATGAGCATCCGAGCGTTTGAGGAGGCATCAAATCAACCAAGACCTCAGGTCATTGACACTTGGAGGAAACCCAGGGTTTGTTATCATTGTAGAAGAGAAGGGCATTATGCCAGCAACTGTAATAACCCACATAAAGTCAGACCCCCTAGACCAAGAAATGAGCAAAATTAAAACACACACAATTATAAACAGGGATCATATAGGAAGAATTTTGAGCCACACCCATAATGTGCAATCAAGAAAGGTGATCATTAGGACGGATGGTAAGCCTGAGGTAACAGTTAATAAATTGGGAGGTCATTCCCTGAAGACACAGGAATGACCGGGTGAAACGTTGTAAATGTATCTGTGAAATGTTTCTTTTCTCTCCCAATCTCTGACGATTATTGATAGGACTCAAACATTGCATATCTACTTGGTCTTTGCAGAAGTCTACCAAACCCCAGCATGACCTATCCGCATCAATGTATTCTGGCCAGATACAGAGGGTGGAGTATGGAGGTGCTGGTGGGAGGGACTGCGCAAGGAAACCATTGGACATGTAGATATGACAGCCTGATGATCTGACAATGTTTTAAAATGTTTGAAAAATGTTTTTTTTTCCCTGTTGTTGTTCTCTGTTGATTTATGTGATATATACATATATGAATTGCTCTCTCTCTTTTGTTTTTTTTGTTTTCTCTCTTCTTTCTCATGTTTTTATGTTTTAAAGATGGTATGTCACACCTCAGTTAGGCAAATGGTAATGCAAGATTTTTTGCTCCTTACAGAAAGATCGCTGGTTTGGAAGGAATATTGCATCACCGGAATGTTCGTTTGGAAGACTGAGAGACAGCACCTTTGAGATGACAGCAGAACAAGAAGAACAACAAGACTAGAGAACTTAATTATCGTAACAAGTTTCTCTCCCCCTCAAACTGTTTTCCTGTACCCCCATTACAAATTTCTTCTTTTCTCCTCCTGTAAGATGGACTTGCCCCAAGAGACTGTGATATGGATTTTCCTGTTGACCATGATGTTGACCAGAGCAGTCTGTTCCGGCGAGAGTACCAGTGAGGTCAAGAAAGGATCCAGAAAGGTTCCGATGACTGAGACAGAGGTGTAAATTTCCAATAGCAACACAACCTCCAAGCAAAAGGCGAGTACCGGAAACGATCTAGCAGCCATGTTATTTGTAAACATTGTGAAGGATTGTTAGCTGAAGAAAACTGTATCTGTAGGCTCTGTGACAATGTGGTTGAGGATGGGTGCATCAAGAAATGCCAATCCAGTTTTAATATCCACATGGACCGGCGTCCATTGAGTGACTATCACTCCTTAGTGGGTAGTGTGTATGCTCTCAAGTACCTCAAGGTCATAG
Source organism: Pseudophryne corroboree (assembly GCF_028390025.1). NCBI lineage: Eukaryota > Metazoa > Chordata > Amphibia > Anura > Myobatrachidae > Pseudophryne > Pseudophryne corroboree. The sequence continues at coordinate 1,009,435,429 of NC_086444.1, read as the reverse complement.
CAAATCAGGACTAGTACCATTTCCTTTAACGATAGGGGAGGTACTTGAGCTAAGTGGTGGGAGGCCGGTGGACAGGAGGTTTAATATCTCCAGTCCTCCTAGTTTGAAGCTCCACCAATATCATATGGATAGATCCCTAATATGTTTTAACATTTCCAATCCCCGAAAGCCGGGAAATTGGGAAGTGTCATGGAGTAACCAAACCATGACCTTTTCATATAGAGCAGATAGAATGCCTACAGATACAGAGCTTATACGCCACATAGCCAGTAGAGGAAAATCTTTCCGGTATATGTATACCCTAGGAAGTAGGATTACGAAAGTTGGAGAGGTATCACCAGGATACTGTGCACATATCGTACAAACTGATACGTGTACTAAACAGATGGGAGAATTAGGGTTAGGAGATTTCACATGTAAGATGTGTAATATGGTAATGTCCTACTCCGTCCCATATGTCCTCCCCGATGATGCATATTTCATATGCGGGAGGAAGGCGTATAAAGTGGATTGCCCCAAACTCTGAAGGATTGTGTTATATTGGAAAAGTACTACCTGAGGTAATGAGTCTAAGGAGTGAGGAAATTGTAATTCCAATAGATTTGATTTATGACCCAACGGTAGAAACAATGATGTGATGAAAATGCGATTATACGGTCCGTTTCTTTCACCTGTTTTTCCGTTTTCTCCAAGGTAAAAAGACCCACTTGGACGAGGAATTTGATGAGCCGATATACAGACAACAGATGGATTAAAGAAGAAGTTTTGACAACCTTATACACAGATTTTTGATGAACTATGCCATAGATCCCCGGTTTCCCTAGAAATTTTAAAATTACGCTAGCCCAACACTTTTGTAAATCTATGGACATTGACAAAGCTTTTGCTCGCACCTTATGGGCAAAAGCACAAAGAAGACTGCATTCAACAGACACCGAACAAGACTTCAACCGACAAATGTTCATTAACCTGACATAGAATACCACTGCATTTACCGTAATTATGTCTTTCCTTCATCTCTACAACCTTCAGGTAATGACACACATAGTCGATAGGGAATACAGGCACAGATATCAGCAATCACATACCTCCCCCACTCATGTATCATCAACTAAAATGTGCTCCCCCATTTTGTTGCAACCACAGCCGAAAAGAGCTCGGTAAAGTTTGACAGCACATCCACAGACCCTTAATACGGGATAAGAAGGAATTCAAATGTATACTTCGCAATACCTTGAAGCTTGATGTACAACACGTACGGCACGATGATACATGACCCCCCAAACATGGATTCATACACACATGCTTCTGCTATCTCACTAGGTCATACCTTTTCCCACCTTCTTCTCTCCTCCCTTACCCAATCATAGAAATGTATTTACATATGACATATATTTTTCTCTTTTTGAAATGTTTTAGGAAGTGGCAGTTATTGGTGACTGCCAAAGGATGGACTGTCAAAGTCAAAAATATAACATAGAGAGAACATACAAACTACACACATTTAAGTCGCTATACTTGCAAATATGCGCAGCGAGCACAGCAATATATGGTAACACACGCATTTGCTCAGACATGGCACGGAGATGGATTCGGCGCTTGTTTCATACAGTACATGGTTATAATAATGTCGGGCACCAGACATCATGGAGATTTAGAATTGGCTGATGAATTGATGTCATGAATGTGTATTATTTGAACAGAACCAGATGCGCCCGTCATGTTTGGTATTGAAGCAAGCAGATTGATGTGTGGGTTAGTTTGAGGCTTGTTGTGAAGTTGTGGGACATTGCAGCGGATAGATATGATTATATGTATAAAAGCTAAGATCATTTTGTTAGAACAATGAATGATCAAGCCAACCCTTTACTAAGATTTCAGGGCTGAACCTGATTAGCATATACAAAGCAAGAGAGACCCCTCCCCCAGGAACTAGGAAAACAGGCATGGCTAGAAAAGAAGTCAGTTTCAGTTTGCTTGGGGCCTCTGAGGACAGATATACTGTAGCTACTCACACAGCTACCTGGCACCCAGCAGCATGGCGGCTACATCCCCAGGACTGACCTCCAAACTAAAGGCTAAGTATTGAATTCACATGGCTAGATAAGGAAATATAGACAGATTGCTTTAAGGTCAATGGTGCTGGTTTAAATAGGATATTGTAACTTGTTTGTGTGATAGATCTGGGAATATGTGCTGGTAGCAATGGCAGGCTGATATGTGTGGTTACATTGTGATCTGGTCTTGTGATGAATATGCTCTGGTTATTGAGATACTGAAGTTGTTTGGAATGTGAAATTGAATAAGATGGTTCTAGGAAGTTGGATTGTAATTGTGAAAGGTGATTTAGATGGTTTGGAATTGTAAAATCAGAACATATGCATTGTTTTGAGGCTTGGACATTTTGGAATAAAATGGAGTCTTGTGTCTTCTGCTATGTGATTGTGGTGTAGCAGAGAGTGCCATGTGTTTGGACCTGCAAATCTAAAATGGCTGCTGCCGGGTATTTTCCCCTTCCCCTTTCAACCATGTGGTGCAGTCTTTGGAATCATGGGAGTTTTCCCAAAATGGAGTCTAGCTTCTGTCCCATGCGGTATTGTAGGGTTGTGTATATAGGGACAGCCAGTATGGGTAAGGTCAAGTATTTTCTCCACAAAGATTCTCAGCATTGACTAACTGCGCAGCGATTGTCTCTCACATGTGTAGTTTTATCTGCAATCATATTGTTCTTATTGTTATTGTGAGCCATATCTCTCTCTCTCTCTTCTCCTCTTTCTCCCTTAAACGTAAATTGTATTGTATTGTATTTCCTGTGTAGTTATCTGGTTAGTTACTCTATGTTATATTGGTAGTGTATAGCTTGTATTGTATTATTCTTTTTGAACGTTCATTCTCTCACTAAAGGCGTTAGAACCTTAGACCAATATTTGATTGGTTATTATAAATGCATAAAGGTTTCTCAGAGCGTCATAGTCACACATACAGCTTTTAAGCTAACAAGGTTACACTGCATTACATCTACACATTGTCACTGCACAAATGTTTACAGTATAAGTACATTCCTTAAGGTATAGTTAAGGGAGTACCCTTGCGGTACTTTTTGCGCCAATTGCGTACTGTGTTCTTTAACCTTTAACGTGTTTTTAATAGGACAAATATTATAGACATTGTCAAAACACAGCCTAGAGATCAGGTCTGAATTAGTCCTTGGTCTGTCGTTTCTTCTGTAAAGTAAAGTGTAAAGTAAGGAAGAAGAAAAAAAACAATTATACTGTATGTTCTCCATGTGGTTTCAGTAAGCTACCAAATATATGGCAGTTGGGAACATGCATCTATGGTTACGTGCCATCAGGCATGTATGTGACACTCTGTTTGCATGTGTATTGCACACACCTGTCCTCTAGTGCAGTCTGTGGAGTGATATTTCTTATACACTGCTCAAACAAATAAAGGGAACACTTAAACAACACATCCTAGATCTAAATGAATTAAATATTCTTATTAAATACTTTGTTCTTTACATAGTTGAATGTGCTGACAACAAAATCACACAAAAATTATCAATGGAAATCAAATTTGTTAACCCATGGAGGTCTGGATTTGGAGTCACACTCAAAATTAAAGTGGAAAAACACACTACAGGCTGATCCAACTTTGATGTAATGTCCTTAAAACAAGTCAAAATGAGGCTCAGTAGTGTGTGTGGCCTCCACGTGCCTGTATGACCTCCCTACAACCACTGGGCAAGGCTCCTGATGAGGTGGCGGATGGTCTCCTGAGGGATCTCCTCCCAGATCTGGACTAAAGCATCCGCCAACTCCTGGACAGTCTGTGGTGCAACGTGGCGTTGGTGGATGGAGCGAGACATGATGTCCCAGATGTGCTCAATTGAATTCAGGTCTGGGGAACGGGTGGGCCAGTCCATAGCATCAATGCCTTCGTCTTGCAGGAACTGCTGACACACTCCAGCCACATGAGGTCTAGCATTGTCTTGCATTAGGAGGAACCCAGGGCCAACCGCACCAGCATATGGTCTCACAAGGGATCTGAGGATCTCATCTCGGTACCTAATGGCAGTCAGGCTACCTCTGGTGAGCACATGGAGGGCTGTGCGGCCCCCCAAAGAAATGCCACCCCACACCATTACTGACCCACTGCCAAACCGGTCATGCTGGAGGATGATGCAGGCAGCAGAACGTTCTCCTTGGCGTCTCCAGACTCTGTCACATCTGTCACATGTGCTCAGTGAGAACCTGCTTTCATATGTGAAGAGCACAGGGCGCCAGTGGCGATTTTGCCAATCTTGGTGTTCTCTGGCAAATGCAAAACGTCCTGCACGGTGTTGGGCTGTAAGCACAACCCCCACCTGTGGACGTTGGGCCCTCATACCACCCTCATGGAGTCTGTTTCTGATCGTTTGAGTAGACACATACACATTTGTGGCTTGTTGGAGGTAATTTTGCAGGGCTCTGGCAGTGCTCCTCCTGTTCCTCCTTGCACAAAGGCGGAGGTAGCGGTCCTGCTGCTGGGTTGTTGCCCTCCTACGGCCTCCTCCACATCTCCTGATGTACTGGCCTGTCTCCTGGTAGTGCCTCCATGCTCTGGACACTACGCTGACAGACACAGCAAACCTTCTTGCCACAGCTCGCATTGATGTGCCATCCTGGATGAGCTGCACTACCTGAGCCACTTGTGTGGGTTGTAGACTCCGTCTCATGCTACCACTAGAGTGAAAGCACTGCCAGCTTTCAAAAGTGACCAAAACATCAGCCAGAAAGCATAGGAGCTGAGAAGTGGTCTGTGGTCACCACCTGCAGAACAGCTCCTTTATTGGGGGTGTCTTGCTAATTGCCTATAATTCCCACCTGTTGTCTATTCCATTTGCACAACAGCATGTGAAATTGATTGTCAATCAGTGTTGCTTCCTAAGTGGACAGTTTGATTTCACAGAAGTGTGATTGACTTGGAGTTACATTGTGTTGTTTAAGTGTTCCCTTTATTTTTTTGAGCAGTGTAGTTTACTATGGATACAGTAATTTAGAAGGCTTGCTTCCTAACCCGCCTTCCTAAGTGGAAGTCCTATTTCCTACAACAAATTAAGTTTGCAGAACATATATTACTGTAAAATAGAGTATTTACCATCAATGAGCTAAGCTGCGCACATCTATTACACCTTGTTGTCTATTGTGCCCACAATGGCTTTGATTGCAATCACACATATAACAAGAACTGAAGGCAGAATATAACTAATGAGGCTTAAACCACCAGACTGTTGACTAGCCCTGGTGACAGACACCTGACTGTTTCAGTGTAACATCCTGGGGTTGGCAGGGTATGTCTAGGTGGTTGAGAGAGGTATCACAGGTGTTGGGTGGCTATGTGACTGACTTTCCTGTTTAAGTGTTGTTCCCCATACCTTGTCTTGTAGTATCGTGCTCAGAGAGGTAAGAAAGATTGATACAACTCAGAAGTGAGTCGGCAATTCCAACAGGAAGTCTTTTTATTAATTTGCAAAATTTGCAATGAACTCTGGATTTAGGATGAATGATGTATTTAGGAAAGTTACTTGTGAGAGCAATTACAAAAAGAAAATGTTTGTACAAAATATACAGGATTATGCAAATGTCTTTATAGTAACACCACAAAAGTCTATTAGAATCACGAAGAATAATCAAGATGAGAAGCAATTCAGATCACAAAAATTTACTTAAATCAAATCAGACGCTGTGCATTACATTCTACAAAGTGGTCTCAAAACGATACAATACACTTCAAACATTTTAGCTACTGACTTCTAACTTTCCCTAGCCAAGGCAACCCGTATCTTCACAGCCAGTTATCATTGAATCTCTTGTTACAACTTGCTGTGCCACAGTATGTCAAGGAGGCGGAAATGGACACACAGTTACTGAGGGGGATCCTGGCGTTAAAATTTCAATTGGGCACCGTTCTTTATCTCAAAGAGGATTTAACTAGCGAAGGAATAACAATGTCTCTTACCAACAGTACTTATATCATAATAAGGGGCTTTGGGTATGGAACAAACTCAGTCTCTTGTAATTTCGGGGTTGAATTAACACTTGTATAATTAGCTCAATCCTTCAGCAGTGATTATCTATCAGTGTTACACAAACTCAGTCCTTTAGTACAGATATGTCTCTTTTCCGTTCATCAGAATTACAAACACTTCCCTTGAACTTGAAATAAACTCAGCTTCTGTTCCTGTTCCCGGTGTATTGACTCCCCACTCTCCTTTCCATGATGGCTGCGGCGTCAGCACCTATTACCAGGTCTGGCGGTGTCCGGTTCTCTGGCTACAGTGTCTCAACACCCACTCTCTGACAATACTCCCCAGCAACACTCCACTGCTCTCTCCATCAGCGCTGCTCTCACTGCCCAGCGTCCTGCAGCTCCCTCCAGTATACAGCTCCCACTCTGCTCTGCATTCTTCATTCAGCCAGTGCACACCACGCTTTCCAGACTTCTTCCCAGCATTCCACTCTTCTCCCAGTAGCCTCCTTCTAATTAGCTCATTCTGTTCAGTCCACATCACTGGACCCAGGGCTCAGTTAACTCCTCCTGCACTAGCATTTCTCCTGCTGTTGCGGAGCTAAAGCAAAGGGCTCTTAAAGTGGCACACACACACAGTCCCGGGGTGCCACACCAGCCTTTGCTAGGGTTAGTGTTGTGTTAGGAAATATTGTTTAGTGCAGTTCTTCATAGGCCCATGCCTCTTTGGTTAGGGAGCTTTCCCACCCTCCCTTGCCTGTTGCTTGCGTCTCAGTTGTTTCTCTTTTGATGGCTATTTTGTAAGGGAAAGAACAGCAGAACAGCAGGCCAGGTGCAAATTTTGATTATTTTGGGGTGCACTCACCTTTGTGACTATGCGGTTTATGTATCAAGCAGTTCAAAGAGTGCCTAAAGTGAAAAGAAGTTGCATATAACAGCCAATCAGCTTCTACCGCTGCCATGAAGCTTATTTGTTGGACAGCTTCTTCACTGATCCACTTCTCCACTCTTTTTTCTGCTTGATACATCAACCCCTTTATTCTGAGCTGAACAACCATCACTGGGGACACCAACGCCTCCCTCACAGCATCAGCAGTCAAGTTTACAAGGAGGAGTGAATACCATCATTTTGTGTGGATAGTGGTATCTACAATGCATTTTGCTGTTGTTGCAGTTAGTTGTGCATTGTTGGGTTTTGCTCAATTTGAGACGTCTTTTCTTGGGTTGGGTATGAGATCCTGACAGTCTGAATGCCAACAGACAGAATAACCCTAACCCTCCCTTAGCCTAACACTAACCCTCCCCTCCCTTAGCCTAACCCTAACCCTCCCCCTAGTGCTTAACCCTCCCCTCCCACAGCCTAACCCTAAGCCTCCCTTCACACAAACTAACCATCTCCCAAGTGCTAACCCTAACCCTCCCCTATTCTGGCATGTATATATATATGTATATATATATATATATATATATATATACAGTGGGGATTGAAAGTTTGGGCACCCCAGGCAAAAATTCATTTTAATGTGCAAAAAGAAGCCAAGGAAAGATGGAAAAATCTCCAAAAGGCATCAAATTACAGATTAGACATTCTTATAACATGTCAAAAAAAGTTTGATTTTATTTCCATCATTTACACTTTCAAAAGAACAGAAGAAAACAATGGCGTCTGCAAAAGTTTGGGCACCCTGCAGAGTTAATACCTTGTACTGCCCCCTTTGGCAAGTATCACAGCTTGTAAACGCTTTTTGTAGCCAGCCAAGAGTCTTTCAATTCTTGTTTGAGGTATCTTCGCCTATTCTTCCTTACAAAAGTCTTCCATTTCTTTGAGATTCCTGGGCTGTCTGTGACGCACTGCTCTTTTAAGGTCTATCCATAGATTTTCAATTATATTGAGGTCAGGAGATTGTGAAGGCCATGGCAAAACCTTCAGTTTAAACCTCGATGTAATCCACCATGGATTTTGAGGTGTGTTTAGGATCATTATCCATTTGTAGAAGCCAGCCTCTCTTTAACTTCAGCTTTTTCACAGATGGCATCAAGTTAGCGTCCAAAATTTGCTGGAATCTTATTGAATCCATTTTTCCTTCTACTCATGAAATGTTCCCTGTGCCACTGGCTGGAATACAACCCCAAAGCATGATTGATCCACCCCCATGCTTAACAGTTGGACAGAGGTTCTTTTCATTAAATTCTATGCCCTTCCTTCTCCAAACGTACCTTTGCTCATTCCGGCCAAAAAGTTTGATTTTAACCTCATCGGTCCACAGAACTTTATTCCAAAATGCATCAGGCTTGTCTATATGTTCATTTGCAAACTTCAAACGCTGATTTTTGTGGTGAGGACGTAGAAGAGGTTTTCTTCTGATGACTCTTCCATGAAGACCATATTTGTACAAGTATCTCTTTATAGTGGAATAGTGTACCACAACTCCAGTGTCTGCCAGATCTTCCTGGAGGGATCGTGCAGTCAAACGTGGATTTTGACTTGCTTTTCTCACAATCCTGCAAGCTGTTCTGTCTGATATTTTTCTTGGTCTTCCAGATCTTGCTTTAACTTCCACTGTTCCTGATGACTGCCATTTCTTAATTACATTCCGAACAGAGGATATGGGCATCTGATAACGCTTTGCTATCTTCTTATAGCCTTTCACCTGCTTTGTGAGCGTCAACTATTCTCAGTTTCAGTGTTCTACACAACTGCTTAGAGGAACCCATGGTGCTGATTGTTGGAGCAAGGTCAGATGAGTCTGGGCTTTTAAAACCTTTGAGATTGACATCACCTGGTCTTTCCAGACGATGATTGAGAACAATCCATGACACTGATAGGTCTCAGCTGTCCAAAGGGGGCAGTACAAGGTATTAACTCTGCAGGGTGCCCAAACTTTTGCAGATGCCATATTTTGTTTTCTGTTCTTTTGAAAGTGTAAATGATGGAAACAAAATCAAACTTTTTTTGACATGGTATAAGAATGTCTAATCTGTAATTTGATGCCTTTTGGAGATTTTTCCATCTTTCCTTGGCTTCTTTTTGCACATTAAAATGAATTTTTGCCTGGGGTGCCCAAACTTTCAATCCCCACTGTATATATATATATATATATATATATAATGGTATTAAGGTTTTAAAATAATGTGACTGGCATGGGGACACTCCTCAGTTTATAGGAGGTTTATTAAGCTTGTGTGATATTTATTTCAAGTCATTCACAATATATTGACTGGCTAAAGCCGGGGTACACACAAAGCCGATGTGTGTACACAGCGATATTGGCTGCGGCAGGGACCCGGCAGAGTGCCAACATCAGCAAGTGCACACATACTTGTCTATGCTGGCATGAAGGGAGCGATGGCAAGGAGAATGGCGGGGGGAGCAGAGAGAGTTAGATTTGGGTGGGGTGTGTTCAATCTGCAATCTAATTTGCAGTGTAAAAATAAAGCAGCCAGTATTTACCCTGCACAGAAATAAAATAACCCACCCAAATCTAACTCTCTCTGCACATGTTATATCTGCCTCCCCTGCAGTGCACATGGTTTTGCCCAACTGCTAAAAAAAATTCCTGCTGCGATCAACTTGGAATTACCCCCATAATGTAGAAGCAATGCACAGATGCTCACGTACTGAAGAATTTAATTAAAAGTTTTGAATGAACATATTTCACTACTGAATAGAGGAAGCAGATCTTAGATATCATATCTTTGCTTGCTGTAAAACACTAGCATTATGAAAATGAAAATAAATAATTCCCAACATTTACATATATGAGGCATATACATAACAACATTATTCCTTATTTGCCTTATTTTCAACTAAAGCTTTGTAAAAAAAAAAATTCCTTGCACCTCCATAACAAATGGCAATTGATATATTTAAAAAACACAAATTATGAAGCATAAAATATCTCTGTTCCTGCCCCTGTTTTGAAGTACTAATCCGCAGTCTGAACAGTTCACTTGTAGTAGCTGAAGACAAGCAAGCCAATTGGACTAGCCCTTACTTAGTTCTGCTCCACAGCGATGCAAAGTAATGGAACATCACTCTCCTAAGCATTGGCTAGTTATTCTAAGGGTTTAGCAGTCAGCATGCTGGACAGATTTAGTTAAGTAAAGCCATACTTTAAGTATTAAGGTATACGGTATTATTTAGCTCAGTAATACACAAGCTTTTAGGTGCATTACACATTTTGGTTGTCAGTGCTCAGTGCTCAGTTGCCAAGTCAGAAGCTTTGCATAATTGGACTTATTTTCGGTTTTTTAATTTGAATAAATTAATTTATGTCAAATGACTAGTGAAAACAATATGGATATTGTAGTGGTTTATAACACAAATAACTGTAGTTTACAATAATATACACATGGGAAACTGAGGATTATTTATATTTTTGTGGCTAATTTACGCAAACAAAATGACATTGTTAGTAGAAATCACTACATCTAGGGTAATACTTGCTTTGGACAGTACTAAAGGCTTGCTTCCATCTTAGGGGGCATCCTATTAGCAGCGGTAATTTACTGCTGTTAATAGGTTTGCTCGATGCGGCGCACTCCTCCCCACGATGCCGACACTTATCAGGGATTATTATGAAGATGGCCAGTACTAGCTAGTCGCTTTTTATTGGCTGATTGCAGAACCACCCCTGAAACTGACAGCGGTGCTTACATAAGTATTTATTTATTGAAATTTGCCTATTCACCCATCTGGGTGATTTAGGGTCTATTGGGGTAATTTAGACCTGATCGCTCGCTAGCAGTTTTTTGCAGTCCTGCGTTCGCATAGTCGTCTACAGGGGAGTGTACGTTAGGTGTGCAAGTGTGCGATCACATGTGCAGCCGAGCATTACAAAAAGATCTTTTGCAGTTTCTGAGTAGCCCAGAACTTACTCAGCCGCTGCGATCGCTTCAGTCTGTCCAGGACCAGGAATTGACATCAGACACCCGCCCTGCAAACGCTTGGATACGCCTGCATTTTTCCAACCACTCCCTGAAAACGGTCAGTTGCCACCCACTAACGTCCTCTTCCTGTAAATCTCCTTGCTGTGCAAATGGATTCTTCGTAAAACCCATCGCAGAGAATGAACTGCTTTGTACCCGAGCAACGTGCCTGCGCAATGCGGTGCATACTCATGCGCAGTTCTGACCTGATCGCAGCGAAAAAAGCTAGCGTGCGATCAGGTCTGAATTACCCCCATTGTTGGAGCACTCTATCTTTTGGAAGTTTCTTTTCTTACTACCTAAGACAACAGTAATACCATCTATCTGCACGTGTGGTGAAGAACTATATCAATATTACACCATATTTATTTATTTATTTATTATTCTTACATATCATTAGAGGATCAAAGAACTGTTCTTTATAAAACAAAACTGTATCCCTAATCATGATTAGTCACTCATATTTTTCTACTATATTCATTTGAATGGATGACTCTAATTGTTTGACACTTTGTTAATATGAAGTGTGGCCCCAAAGGATTGGTTTTCTGTTTATTTGAGAATACAGTATATGCCAGCTTTGCCTCTACATGGAAGCATATCTGCCTTGTAAATGCTGATTTATTTACAGGACTAAAAGCAATGCTTTAAAACACCCACAATACACTTTAAAATCGAGCCGCTTCGGCCGCTGTATTCAATCCTTAATCTACGTACTTATTACTCAGTTAGCGTACAAAGTCCCGTAATGTGTACGCACTTTGCGTACTAATGCCACGATGGACGTACAAAGTACACGCGGTGCATACACACACAACGACACGCCGTGAGCACTATGCAGCTTCATGTGTGTCTGAAATACATTTACAAATCTAGCAGAGAAAGAGACACGACACCAATTGTATTTAGGAAGTTGGGACCGACCCGCCAACATATAATTGAAAAAAGGGGGTTACAACAAAGATACAATTACAATAACAGAAAAGAGGCTACAGTCAATGGTACATACGTTTGTTCGCCTGCGCTTCCCGGTCCGGTCCTCAGTCATCAAGGTAGATGACCTTCAGAGATTGAGAGAGTGACTGGGCCTGCAGCTGGCTTTTTATACATTTCTCCAAAACCTAACACAATGGGAACTGTAATCTCTTTGTCTATTGGTCACTGGGATGGTCATTTACAGTACAGGAGAGGTCATAGGTCATTTTGAATAGGTGGGCGATGTCTGGTCCAGGTGCACTTGCAGATGTTCTCCACTGGGTTCCCGCCGAATATCAGGAGTACAGTAAATACAGTTAATATTAATATTCTGCTCCTGCGCATAACTATTTGCAGGAGCGTGCGATCATCTGCAAACCAACACCCGAATATTGCTCTTAAAATACCCTACAGCTGGATACCAAACACCACCTTATAACTAGTGATGTGCACCAGAAAATTTTTGGGTTTTGTGTTTTGGTTTTGGATTCGGTTCCGCATTTTGGCAAAATCTCCCTGGAAATTTTTTGTCGGATTCGGGTGTGTTTTGGATTCGGGTGTTTTTTTACAAAAAACCCTCAAAAACAGCTTAAATCATAGAATTTGGGGGTCATTTTGATCCCATAGTATAATTAACCTCAATAACCATAATTTCCACTCATTTTCAGTCTATTCTGAACACTGAACACCTCACAATATTATTTTTAGTCCTAAAAATTGCACCGAGGTCGCTGGATGACTAAGCTAAGCGACCCAAGTGGCCGACACAAACACCTGGCCCATCTAGGAGTGGCACTGCAGTGTCAGACAGGATGGCACTTCAAAAAAATAGTCCCCAAACAGCACATGATGCAAAGAAAAAAAGAGGCGCAATGTGGTAGCTGTGTGACTAAGCTAAGCAACCCAAGTGGCCAACACAAACACTTGGCCCATCTAGGAGTGGCACTGCAGTGTCAGACAGGATGGCACTTCCAAAAAATAGTCCCCAAACAGCACATGATGCAAAGAAAAAAAGAGGCGCAATGAGGTAGCTGTGTGACTAAGCTAAGCGACCCAAGTGGCCGACACAAACACCTGGCCCATCTAGGAGTGGCACTGCAGTGTCAGGCAGGATGGCACTTCAAAAAAATAGTCCCCAAACAGCACATGATGCAACGAAAAATGAAAGAAAAAAGAGGTGCAAGATGGAATTGTCCTTGGGCCCTCCCACCCACCCTTATGTTGTATAAACAGGACATGCACACTTATCAAACCCATCATTTCAGCGACAGGGTCTGCCACACAACTGTGACTGAAATGACTGGTTGGTTTGGGCCCCCACCAAAAAAGAAGCAATCAATCTCTCCTTGCACAAACTGGCTCTACAGAGGCAAGATGTCCACCTCCTCCTCATCGTCCGATTCCTCACTCCTTTCACTGTGTACATCCCCCTCCTCACAGATTATTAATTCGTCCCCACTGGAATCCACCATCTCAGATCCCTGTGTACTTTCTGGAGGCAATTGCTGGTGAATGTCTCCACAGAGGAATTGATTATAATTCATTTTGATGAACATCATCTTCTCCACATTTTCTGGAAGTAACCTCGTACGCCGATTGCTGACAAGGTGAGTGGCTGCACTAAACACTCTTTCGGAGTACACACTGGAGGGGGGCAACTTAGGTAAAATAAAGCCAGTTTGTGCAAGGGCCTCCAAATTGCCTCTTTTTCCTGCCAGTATACGTACGGACTGTCTGACGTGCCTACTTGGATGCGGTCACTCATATAATCCTCCACCATTCTTTCAATGGTGACAGAATCATATGCAGTGACAGTAGACGACATGTCAGTAATCGTTGGCAGGTCCTTCAGTCCGGACCAGATGTCAGCACTCGCTCCAGACTGCACTGTTTCACCACCAGCGGGTGGGCTCGGAATTCTTAGCCTTTTCCTCGCACCCCCAGTTGCGGGAGAATGTGAAGGAGGAGCTGTTGACGGGTCACGTTCCGCTTGACTTGACAATTTTCTCACCAGCAGGTCTTTGAACCTCTGCAGACTTGTGTCTGCCGGAAAGAGAGATACAACGTAGGTTTTAAATCTAGGATCAAGCACGGTGGCCAAAATGTAGTGCTCTGATTTCAACAGATTGACCACCCGTGAATCCTGGTTAAGCGAATTAAGGGCTCCATCCACAAGTCCCACATGCCTAGCGGAATCGCTCTGTTTTAGCTCCTCCTTTAATGTCTCCAGCTTCTTCTGCAAAAGCCTGATGAGGTGAATGACCTGACTCAGGCTGGCAGTGTCTGAACTGACTTCACGTGTGGCAAGTTCAAAGGGTTGCAGAACCTTGCACAACGTTGAAATCATTCTCCACTGCGCTTGAGTCAGGTGCATTCCCCCTCCTTTGCCTATATCGTAGGCAGGTGTATAGGCTTGAATGGCCTTTTGCTGCTCCTCCATCCTCTGAAGCATATAGAGGGTTGAATTCCACCTCGTTACTACTTCTTGCTTCAGATGATGGCAGGGCAGGTTCAGGACTGTTTGCTGGTGCTCCAGTCTTTGGCACGCGGTGGCTGAATGCCAAAAAGTGGCCCGCAATTCTTCGGGCCACCGACAGCATCTTTTGCACGCCCCTGTCGTTTTTTAAATAATTCTGCACCACCAAATTCAATGTATGTGCAAAACATGGGACGTGCTGGAATTTGCCCAGATGTAATGCACGCACAATATTGGTGGCATTGTCCGATGTCACAAATCCCCAGGAGAGTCCAATTGGGGTAAGCCATTCTGCGATGATGTTCCTCAGTTTCCATAAGAGGTTGTCAGCTGTGTGCCTCTTATGGAAAGTGGTGATACAAAGCGTAGCCTGCCTAGGAACGAGTTGGCGTTTGCGAAATGCTGCTACTGGTGCCGCCGCTGCTGTTCTTGCTGCGGGAGGCAATACATCTACCCAGTGGGCTGTCACAGTCATATAGTCCTGAGTCTGCCCTGCTCCACTTGTCCACATGTCCGTGGTTAAGTGGTCATTGGGTACAACTGCATTTTTTAGGACACTGGTGACTCTTTTTCTGACGTCTGTGTACATTTTCGGTATCGCCTGCCTAGAGAAATGGAACCTAGATGGTGTTTGGTACCGGGGAAACAGTACCTCAATCAAGTCTCTAGTTGCCTGTGAATTAACGGTGGATACCGGAAACACGTTTCTCACCACCCAGCCTGCCAAGGCCTGAGTTATCCGCTTTGCAGCAGGATGACTGCTGTGATAATTAATCTTCCTCGTAAAGGACTGTTGGACAGTCAATTGCTTACTGGAAGTAGTACAAGTGGTCTTCCGACTTCCCCTCTGGGATGACGATCGACTCCCAGCAGCAACAACAGCAGCTCCAGCAGCAGTAGGCGTTACACTCAAGGATGCATCGGAGGAATCCCAGGCAGGAGAGGACTCGTCAGACTTGCCAGTGACATGGCCTGCAGGACTATTGGCTTTCCTGTCTAAGGAGGAAATTGACTCTGAGGGAGTTGGTGGTGTGGTTTGCAGGAGCTTGGTTACAAGAGGAAGGGATTTAGTGGTCAGTGGACTGCTTCCGCTGTCATCCAAAGTTTTTGAACTTACCATTTTGTGCATTGTATTCAGAGAGGCATGGATGGGTCAGCATTAGGAGGGATTGCTGACTCCAGAGTGCCATAGGAGAAGCTAGGGGTATCTCCAGGTAAGCTGGCTCTCAGATGCTGTAGGAGCCAGTGGTTAAAGTGGGCCGGAACGGGGCGGAACTGCGTTCCGACACTTCTAATTGAAGGCGGAACCAGTTCCGCCTCTGCCCGGCCACCAGAAAGTGAAAGCTTCAGGACCCTGCTTTACTTTAAAGTTCAAATCTGCATAAGCAGCTGCCAGCCAATCTCTCCTCCAGCTTCAGAGCTAATCACAGCTCGTGGACCGCCAGCCAATGAGAAGCTGCAAAGTGGCAGCTTTTCATTGGCTGAAGGTCCGGCGATCCGTGATTGCTTAGAAAGAGCGGTCCCTTTTGAATAGCAGGCAGTGCCAGGCAGCCGATCCGTGACAGTAATGTCAGGACTGTCTGGCGGCGCTGTCAATAGCCGCGTCATGATGCTCCAGGCTCCGACGAGGGGGGGATGTGGAGGACGAGGACGAGCGGGGAGATTAGAGCAGCAGGGGATGAGATAGCGGGGCCAGGAGGATGATGAAAAAGCCAGAGGCAAGATGGGCGGAGGGGATGATTAGAGGAGCAGGGGGTGAGATAGGTGGGGGATGATGAGAGGAGCAGGAGTGAGAGCAGGGGATAATGAGAGGAGCAGGGAGTGAGATAGGAGGGGGGATGATGAGAGGAGCAGGAGTGAGACAGCAGGGGATAATGAGAGGAGCAGGAGTGAGACGGCAGGGGATGATGAGAGGAGCAGGAGTGAGACGGCAGGGGATGATGAGAGGAGCAGGAGTGAGACGGCAGGGGATGATGAGAGGAGCAGGAGTGAGACGTCAGGGGATGATGAGAGGAGCAGGAGTGAGACGTCAGGGGATGATGAGAGGAGCAGGAGTGAGACGCAGGGGATAATGAGAGGAGCAGGAGTGAGACGGCAGGGGATGATGAGAGGAGCAGGAGTGAGACGTCAGGGGATGATGAGAGGAGCAGGAGTGAGATGGCAGGGGATGATGAGAGGAGCAGGAGTGAGATGGCAGGGGATGATGAGAGGAGCAGGAGTGAGACGGCAGGGGATGATGAGAGGAGCAGGAATGAGACGGCAGGGGATGATGAGAGGAGCAGGAGTGAGACGGCAGGGGATGATGAGAGGAGCAGGAGTGAGACGGCAGGGGATGATGAGAGCAGCAGGAGTGAGATGGCAGGGGATAATGAGAGGAGCAGGAGTGAGATGGCAGGGGATGATGAGAAGAGCAGGAGTGAGACGGCAGGGGATAATGAGAGGAGCAAGGTGTAAGATGGCAGGGGATGATGAGAGGAGCAGGGGGTGAGATTGGGGTGGGGGTGGTGAGAGAAGCAGGGGGTGAGATGGGAGAGTAAGAGAAGCAGGGGCTGAGATGGGGAATGAGAGGAGCATAGAGTGAGAGGCTCGGGGAGAGATGGGAGAGTGAGAGGCACAGGGGTGAGATAGAAGCAGTGGCGGAAAGGGTAGCAGGGAGTGAGAGGTGCAGGGGTTAAGTAAAGGAAAGAAAGATTCAGGTGATCAGACATAAAGGTGTATAGGAAATTTGGGTTGTCTAGGATGAAGATATGGACACAAGGAGAGTGACAAAGGAAACAAGAAAGCAGAAAGGACACATGGAAGACACAGAGGTGAGCAAAGGTTGTACATATCCTGATACATTGCGCATTTCTAAATTTAAACACATTATAAAAATACCTATAGATTCAGTGGGGCACTACTACTAAAGTTGGCATTGTGTGTGTAAAAGGCACTAATATGTAGGGCAATGTGAATTAGATTGTGCTACTGTGAGGCGTTATTTTAAATTGGTACTATTGTGTGGCCACGCCCATTCCTAGTGAGGTCACACACCCTTTTTTGTAGCGTGCGCCTTTGGAGCGCGGGTGATGAGTTGCCCCACCTCTCCAGGACCACTTTAAGCCCTGGTAGTAGCCATTACCATGTGGGCTTACACTGGGAATTTAACCCAGACATAATTGTAATTATTTATGGGGTGGGTGTGGGGTGCGGTGGCCCCTGTGTCGGTATGGCTGGGCTGCTTCAGGTCGGCACACCCTAACACTTTATTAACACTTATGATTTTCCCTATCACTTTGTTTATATTTTTGTATTATTGTAATCACACCACTTACATAGCACTTCTGTGCTTCTTATTAACCCTTATTAATTCTCACCTGTGTGCTGACCTGGGGTAGCCGACCTGGGGTAGCCGACCTGTGCCGACGTTATGGGGTCCTGCACCCCGGACCCATACCTAGTTTTAGGGACCCCTAGTGACGGAGAAGCCTTGTCGATCGGCCTGGGGGCTTAACCCTATATCTGCAGATATACGCAACTAAGATCTCCGTATTATCTGACTATGGGCCCTCATTCCGAGTTGTTCGCTCGGTAAAAATCTTCGCATCGCAGCGATTTTCCGCTTAATGCGCATGCGCAATGTCCGCACTGCGACTGCGCCAAGTAAATTTGCTATGCACTTAGTAATTTTACTCACGGCTTTTTCATCGGTCTGGCGATCGTAATGTGATTGACAGGAAATGGGTGTTACTGGGCGGAAACAGGCCGTTTTTTTATGGGTGTGTGGGGAAAAACGCTACCGTTTCCGGAAAAAACGCAGGAGTGGCCGGAGAAACGGAGGAGTGTCTGGGCGAACGCTGGGAGTGTTTGTGACGTCAAACCAGGAACGACAAGCACTGAACTGATCGCAGATGCCGAGTAAGTCTGAAGCTACTCAGAAACTGCTACGAGGTGTGTAATCGCAATATTGCGAATACATCGTTCGCAATTTTAAGATGCTAAGATTCACTCCCAGTAGGCGGCGGCTTAGCGTGAGCAACTCTGCTAAAATCGCCTTGCGAGCGAACAACTCGGAATGACCTCCATTATGTAGTAATATTTTTCACTCGATGTGCATTAGGCATGGCCGGATTAACAATGGGGCGGATGGAGCTGCAGCTCCAAGCCCCCCATTGAAAATAGGCCCACAGACCTCCCTGCAGTGCAGGCAGTAGCCAGTGCTGTCAGGAAAAAAACATTTCCTGTCAGCACATACATCAGCTCACTCACCTCCGGCTGCCCATTCACCCCCATCCCAAACTGGTCAGCCTGTGTCCTGACCGCTTTGTATTGCAAGGGGCGGGGCTTCGGACGGGCAAGGGGGGCGGGACTTCGGACGGGCAAGGGGGTGGAGCCACGTAAATAGTTACGAGACAGCGGCCTCCTGTCAAGACCCTGCCCCTCTTTCATGAGACATGTTATTGTTGGAAAGCTGCAGCAGGAAAGGTATGCTGCAGCAAAAGCAATTATGTTTTGATGGGCGAGGGGGCGGGGCTTCGGACGGGCAAGGGGGCGGGACTTCGGACGGGCAAGGGGGCGGAGCCACGTAAATAGTTACGAGACAGCAGCCTCCTGTCAAGACCCTGCCCCTCTTTCATGAGGCATGTTATTGTTGGAAAGCTGCAGCAGGAAAGGTATGCTGCAGCAAAAGCAATTATGTTTTGATGGGCGAGGGGGCGGGGCTTCGGATGGGCATGGGGGCGGAGCCTCGGAGATATCTTGACGGGAGGGTCTTGACAGGAGGCTGCTGTCTTTTAGGAGAGCTGGGTCCCTGGATGTCAGAGCTGAGGGGGCATGCAAACCATGTGAGTAGCAGCCCACACCAGGCCCCGAGGTCTGCTATGTAAGTGGTGTCTATGTCAGTAAGTTTTGAAGGGGAAGGGGGGGGGGGATGTGTGTGTGTCGCTAAGTAAGTAGTGTCAGTGTCAGTAGGTTTTGCGTGTGTGTGTGTGTGTGTGTGTGTGTGTGTGTGTGTGTGTGTGTGTGTGTGTGTGTCAGTAAGTAGTGTCAGTAAGTTTTGCATTGTGTCTGTGTCAGTAAATTTTGCATTTTGTGTGTGTCTGTGTAAGTTTTGTGTTGTGTCGTGTGTGTCAATATGTTTTGCGTTGTGTGTGTGTGTTAGTCAGTCCTGCAAGTATGGCAGTACGCTCCGATATGGCGTACCATTAAGAATGTGTCCGTCAGTACGCCATACCCCCGCCACACTGTAAAACACCACCACCAAGCTCATAGATCTTGCTCGGAGGCGCCGCCAGCACCTACTTCCTTTTCCAGGAAAAGGACTGCTGGGAGCATGAAGGTGATGTCATCACCATCCCGCACCTGGCAGACTGGCAGAGAAAAAGTGACGATGGGGTGCTGGGCCAGCGGTGTGTGGGTGGTATTCAGTATACCAGTTGTTGGGATCCCAGCGCACAGTATACCGGCGCCGGAATCCCGACAACCGGCACACCGACACCTTTTCTCCCTTTTGGGGGTCCACGAACCCCCTGGAGGGAGGATAGCGTGGCGCTTAGGCGCGCCACTGAGCCCGCAAGGGGCTCATTTGCGCTCACTTTGCTGTCGGGAAGCCGGCAGTCTGGATCCCGGCGCCGGTATGCTGGCCGCCGGCAACTCATACTACACCCCGGTGAGTAACTCTAATGGTCGGGACCCCTCCCCACAAGTACAATGAGGCGGCACTACCAAGTTTTGCTGGTGCAGTAAGATTTATTGATCCAGAATCTTACTAAATAAATCTTACTGCACCAGCAAGACTCGGGAGTGCTGCCTCATTGTACTCTGTCCACAGCTTGAAAAACGGAAGGAGGGCACTGGAGCAAATATTCACATCATAACAGGATGAGTGCTGGGTACACAGCTTATATATCATATTTTTTATTCTATAACAAGTGTCACATCCTGCTGTCCTTGTCTCTGTAGTCCGCAGGGACAGGGGGTGTCTGTGCCATGGATTCACATAATATATAACCACTTCACCTAGTGTCACATGGTAACATCCCTTAATGACATGTGACCACGCCCACGGCATGCAGGCACATTACCACTGAGAAAAAAATGCTGTGTGCACCACAGGTGTCAGTAAGAAGTGTCTGTCAGTAAGTAGTGTTTGTGTCAGTACATTTTGCATGGTGTCTGTGTCAGTAAGTTTTGTGTGTGTCAGTAAGTAGCGTTTGTCAGTAGGTTTTGTACTGTGTGTGTGTGTCAGTAAGTAGTGTCTGTCAGTAAGTGGTGGGTGTCTGTGTCAGTAATACCCCTTTCACACCGCAAAAATAACCTGGTATAGACTGGGTATATTGCTGGGTCGACACGTCCCGATGTGTGTTGTGAAAGGGGTCATGGGCGAATTCTGGATTGCCTGACCCAGTAATTCAACCCGGGAATAAAGAAGGGTTGTTCTCGGGTTAAATACCAGGTCCGGTGCAGTGTGAACGGATCACCCAGGTCGATGCAACCTGGGACCCGTTCACTGCATAGGGATGATCTCATCTCCCAGCACCGCCTCTGCACCTGATGCCGACTCCATCTCCGCCCACAGATGGCAACCCGAACCGGCAAATTGCCGGGTCGGGTTGGCGGTGTGTAGGGTCAAATGCCGGGTCCCACCCAGGAATGGACCCATTTCCAATTCCCAGGTGGGACCTGGCATTGTGATGGGAGAGCGGTATAAGTATTGTCTTGTGTGTGTGTCAGTAAGTAATGTCTGTGTCAGTAAGTTTATCTGTGTTGTGCGTGTGTGTCAGTCAGTAATATCTATCAGTAAGTGTCTGTGTCGGTAAGTTTTGTGTTGTGAGTGTGTGTGTTAGTAAATAGTGTCTGTCAGTAAATGGTGATTGTGTCAGTAAGCTTTGTGTTGTGTGTGTGTGTGTGTGTGTGTGTGTGTGTGTGTGTGTGTGTGTGTGTGTGTGTGTGTCAGTAAGTAGTGTCTGTCAGTAAGTGGTGACTGTGTCACTCACATGGCATAGGCCACACCCCCTATTTAGACCACACCCACACCACACTGATCACACACCCACATCACTAGTCACATCACCGCAGCGCTTGTCACACCTCCTGCCGAGGCACACAATAGGCCCTTCCTAAATTTCAGCTCCAGGCCCATATGGACCTTAATCTGGCACTGGCATTAGGGAACACATTGTTTTTTCCTACACAGAATTACCCCTCCCCTTTTAGCACCTGAGTGACATCACAATCTGATTGAGCAGCTTACCATTTTTGTGCATTGTATTTAGAGAGGCATGGATGGGTCAGCATTAGGAGGGATTGCTGACTCCAGAGTGCCATAGGAGAAGCTAGGGGTATCTCCAGGTAAGCTGGCTCTCAGATGCTGTAGGAGCCATTACCATGTGGCCTTACGCTGGGAATTTAACCCAGACATATTTGTAATTATTTATGGGGTGGGTGTGGGGTGCGGTGGCCCCTTTGTCGGTATGGCTGGGCTGCTTCAGGTCGGCACACCCTAACACTTTATTAACACTTATGATTTTCCCTATCACTTTGTATATATTTTTGTATTATTTTAATCACACCACTTACATAGCACTTCTGTGCTTCTTATTAACCCTTATTAATTCTCACCTGTGTGCTGACCTGGGGTAGCCGACCTGTGCCGACGTTATGGGTTCCTGCACCCCGGACCCATACCTAGTATTAGGGACCCCCAGTGACGGAGAAGCCTTGTCGATCGGCCTGGGGGCTTAACCCTATATCTGCAGATATACGCAACTAAGATCTCCGTATTATCTGACTATTATGTAGTAATATTTTTCACTCGGTGTGCATTAGGGAACACATTGTTTTTTCCTACATATATTTGGACACGACATGACTGAGAAACTTTGTTGGTGATTCTGCTACATTGCTCTCTTACACCCAGTTTTTTTCTCTTTAGCCAGCCCAGCAAACACATTTAATGGTAGATGCTCACAGTGTTAGATATACTGTATGTATGTATGTATATATATTATATATATATATATATATATATATATATATATATATATATATATACATACATACAATAGTAAACATACAGGTATGTCATGATGCAGGTTAAAGCAGAGGAATGTCCTCTGCTTTAACCTGTATCACCACATACCTGTATGTTTCTTATTGTATGCACTATATATAATTTTACCTTTACGTGACATATAATAAATAATCTTACACTGTGAGCATCTGCCATTAAATGTGTCTGCTGGGCTGGCTAAATAGAACAATGGGGCTGATTCAGAACTGATCGGTGCTGTGCGTTGTCTGAACTGCGCATGCCAGACAGTCAACGGCTGTCGTAGTCCAGCGATCGCCTCTGCCTGATTGACAGGCAGAGGCGGTTGCTGGGTGGGAGGGGGCGGCCGGCGGCATTTAGTCGCTGTTTAGGGGGCGCGGTCCGGGCAACGCAGCTGTGCCCGGACCGTTGGGGGGTTGGGCCGCGGCGGCTGCGTGACGTACCACGCAGCCACTGCGACCCGGGCAGCAATGAGTAGCTCCCTGCCAGCGCGCAGGAGCTGCGCTGGCTGGGAGCTGCGCTAGCTGGGAGCTACTCCTGAAGTACAAAAATATTGCCGCTGTGTGATGCTTTTGTATTTGTACGATGGGTTAGGGCCTGACATGCGGGGCGGACTAGCCCTGTGCTGGGCGTCCCCCCGCATGTCAGGGAAGCTGATCGTAGATTTGCTAAATTTAGCACATCTATGATCAGGTCTGAATTACCCCCATTATTGGGTGGAAGA
Organism: Pseudophryne corroboree; assembly: GCF_028390025.1. Classification (NCBI taxonomy): domain Eukaryota; kingdom Metazoa; phylum Chordata; class Amphibia; order Anura; family Myobatrachidae; genus Pseudophryne; species Pseudophryne corroboree. Next base: position 1,009,412,287 of record NC_086444.1, on the reverse strand, counting down.
GAGCAATGAAGCAGCATCACTCTGCAATTATATCATAATCAGTGATTATTATACAATGGCAGGGAGAGTGATGCTGCTACATTGCTCACTTGAGGGGAGGGACTAGGGGTGTGACATCACCAGGTGGGAGGGGCTGTGTGTGTGGCATCTGCAAGGTGGGAGGGGTTAGGGGTGTGGCCATGGCACCTACAGGGGGGGGGCGTGAGCTCCACCGCCTCTCTCGGACCACTTTAAGCACTGCTACTAGACATTATCAGAAGCGTGTACTTACACCTGCCATATATTAGGTGTAAAAGACACACCTCCTAGTGGACATATATATACTTACTGAACTTTGTCCATGTGAGAATGCTCCTTCCCTTTGCCAATTCCTCCTCTCCTGTCATAAATGTAGATACGGTAGGAATGTTTACCTGTATGGGCTCATATTCTGAGCATGGGCAGAGGGAATCCACACAAGATACACTGTGCAAGCAGGCACGCATGAAATTCTGCATCAGCTTCATATTTGATCATGTAAATTCTTGTCATTCCCATGTTCGCTAAACTAGAGATGGAAGTCTTACATGCAACTTCTATACCCTTAAAAGGAATGCTGTCTTCATGTTGATTGCCTGACTTCTTACCATTGCAATTGACCCTTTATAAATATCACTGCCCTTTACTGATGCCATAAGATCCTTCTACAGGAAAGAAGAAATATACTGAAATTCAGCAATACACATCTGAATACTACTTAGAAAACAATGCATTTTTTTACCCAGTGGTTGGAGAAAATTCCAAAAAGTTATCTCTTTTTGTTGTAAAACTTTGCCAAAATAAATAAAAAATATAACTGTAAGACATACTTCCCAACATGACCCTTTACAGAAGGGACAACATGCTCTGCTCCTTGATTTCCCTCTTAATTTATGATTAGAGATGAGCGCCTGAAATTTTTCGGGTTTTGTGTTTTGGTTTTGGGTTCGGTTCCGCGACCGTGTTTTGGGTTCGACCGCGTTTTTGCAAAACCTCACCGAATTTTTTTTGTCGGATTCGGGTGTGTTTTGGATTCGGGTGTTTTTTTCAAAAAACCCTAAAAAACAGCTTAAATCATAGAATTTGGGGGTCATTTTGATCCCAAAGTATTATTAACCTCAAAAACCATAATTTCCACTCATTTTCAGTCTATTCTGAATACCTCACACCTCACAATATTATTTTTAGTCCTAAAATATGCACCGAGGTCGCTGTGTGAGTAAGATAAGCGACCCTAGTGGCCGACACAAACACCGGGCCCATCTAGGAGTGGCACTGCAGTGTCACGCAGGATGTCCCTTCCAAAAAAACCTCCCCAAACAGCACATGACGCAAAGAAAAAAAGAGGCGCAATGAGGTAGCTGTGTGAGTAAGATTAGCGACCCTAGTGGCCGACACAAACACCGGGCCCATCTAGGAGTGGCACTGCAGTGTCACGCAGGATGGCCCTTCCAAAAAACCCTCCCAAAACAGCACATGACGCAAAGAAAAAAAGAGGCGCAATGAGGTAGCTGACTGTGTGAGTAAGATTAGCGACCCTAGTGGCCGACACAAACACCGGGCCCATCTAGGAGTGGCACTGCAGTGTCACGCAGGATGGCCCTTCCAAAAAACCCTCCCCAAACAGCACATGACGCAAAGAAAAAAAGAGGCGCAATGAGGTAGCTGACTGTGTGAGTAAGATTAGCGACCCTAGTGGCCGACACAAACACCGGGCCCATCTAGGAGTGGCACTGCAGTGTCACGCAGGATGTCCCTTCCAAAAAACCCTCCCCAAACAGCACATGACGCAAAGAAAAAAAGAGGCGCAATGAGGTAGCTGTGTGAGTAAGATTAGCGACCCTAGTGGCCGACACAAACACCGGGCCCATCTAGGAGTGGCACTGCAGTGTCACGCAGGATGTCCCTTCCAAAAAACCCTCCCCAAACAGCACATGACGCAAAGAAAAAAAGAGGCGCAATGAGGTAGCTGACTGTGTGAGTAAGATTAGCGACCCTAGTGGCCGACACAAACACCGGGCCCATTTAGGAGTGGCACTGCAGTGTCACGCAGGATGTCCCTTCCAAAAAACCCTCCCCAATCAGCACATGATGCAAAGAAAAAGAAAAGAAAAAAGAGGTGCAAGATGGAATTATCCTTGGGCCCTCCCACCCACCCTTATGTTGTATAAACAAAACAGGACATGCACACTTTAACCAACCCATCATTTCAGTGACAGGGTCTGCCACACGACTGTGACTGATATGACGGGTTGGTTTGGACCCCCCCAAAAAAATAAGCAATTAATCTCTCCTTGCACAAACTGGCTCTACAGAGGCAAGATGTCCACCTCATCTTCACCCTCCGATATATCACCGTGTACATCCCCCTCCTCACAGATTATCAATTCGTCCCCACTGGAATCCACCATCTCAGCTCCCTGTGTACTTTGTGGAGGCAATTGCTGCTGGTCAATGTCTCCGCGGAGGAATTGATTATAATTCATTTTAATGAACATCATCTTCTCCACATTTTCTGGATGTAACCTCGTACGCCGATTGCTGACAAGGTGAGCGGCGGCACTAAACACTCTTTCGGAGTACACACTTGTGGGAGGGCAACTTAGGTAGAATAAAGCCAGTTTGTGCAAGGGCCTCCAAATTGCCTCTTTTTCCTGCCAGTATAAGTACGGACTGTGTGACGTGCCTACTTGGATGCGGTCACTCATATAATCCTCCACCATTCTATCAATGTTGAGAGAATCATATGCAGTGACAGTAGACGACATGTCCGTAATCGTTGTCAGGTCCTTCAGTCCGGACCAGATGTCAGCATCAGCAGTCGCTCCAGACTGCCCTGCATCACCGCCAGCGGGTGGGCTCGGAATTCTGAGCCTTTTCCTCGCACCCCCAGTTGCGGGAGAATGTGAAGGAGGAGATGTTGACAGGTCGCGTTCCGCTTGACTTGACAATTTTGTCACCAGCAGGTCTTTCAACCCCAGCAGACCTGTGTCTGCCGGAAAGAGAGATCCAAGGTAGGCTTTAAATCTAGGATTGAGCACGGTGGCCAAAATGTAGTGCTCTGATTTCAACAGATTGACCACCCGTGAATCCTTGTTAAGCGAATTAAGGGATGCATCCACAAGTCCCACATGCCTAGCGGAATCGCTCCCTTTTAGCTCCTTCTTCAATGCCTCCAGCTTCTTCTGCAAAAGCCTGATGAGGGGAATGACCTGACTCAGGCTGGCAGTGTCTGAACTGACTTCACGTGTGGCAAGTTCAAAGGGCATCAGAACCTTGCACAACGTTGAAATCATTCTCCACTGCACTTGAGACAGGTGCATTCCATCTCCTATATCGTGCTCAATTGTATAGGCTTGAATGGCCTTTTGCTGCTCCTCCAACCTCTGAAGCATATAGAGGGTTGAATTCCACCTCGTTACCACTTCTTGCTTCAGATGATGGCAGGGCAGGTTCAGTAGTTTTTGGTGGTGCTCCAGTCTTCTGTACGTGGTGCCTGTACGCCGAAAGTGTCCCGCAATTTTTCTGGCCACCGACAGCATCTCTTGCACGCCCCTGTCGTTTTTTTAAAAATTCTGCACCACCAAATTCAAGGTATGTGCAAAACATGGGACGTGCTGGAATTTGCCCATATTTAATGCACACACAATATTGCTGGCGTTGTCCGATGCCACAAATCCACAGGAGAGTCCAATTGGGGTAAGCCATTCCGCGATGATCTTCCTCAGTTGCCGTAAGAGGTTTTCAGCTGTGTGCGTATTCTGGAAAGCGGTGATACAAAGCGTAGCCTGCCTAGGAAAGAGTTGGCGTTTGCGAGATGCTGCTACTGATGCCGCCGCTGCTGTTCTTGCGGCGGGAGTCCATACATCTACCCAGTGGGCTGTCACAGTCATATAGTCCTGACCCTGCCCTGCTCCACTTGTCCACATGTCCGTGGTTAAGTGGACATTGGGTACAACTGCATTTTTTAGGAGACTGGTGAGTCTTTTTCTGACGTCCGTGTACATTCTCGGTATCGCCTGCCTAGAGAAGTGGAACCTAGATGGTATTTGGTAACGGGGGCACACTGCCTCAATAAATTGTCTAGTTCCCTGTGAACTAACGGCGGATACCGGACGCACGTCTAACACCAACATAGTTGTCAAGGACTCAGTTATCCGCTTTGCAGTAGGATGACTGCTGTGATATTTCATCTTCCTCGCAAAGGACTGTTGAACAGTCAATTGCTTACTGGAAGTAGTACAAGTGGGCTTACTACTTCCCCTCTGGGATGACCATCGACTCCCAGCGGCAACAACAGCAGCGCCAGCAGCTGTAGGCGTTACACGCAAGGATGCATCGGAGGAATCCCAGGCAGGAGAGGACTCGTCAGACTTGCCAGTGACATGGCCTGCAGGACTATTGGCATTCCTGGGGAAGGAGGAAATTGACACTGAGGGAGTTGGTGGGGTGGTTTGCGTGAGCTTGGTTACAAGAGGAAGGGATTTACTGGTCAGTGGACTGCTTCCGCTGTCACCCAAAGTTTTTGAACTTGTCACTGACTTATTATGAATGCGCTGCAGGTGACGTATAAGGGAGGATGTTCCGAGGTGGTTAACGTCCTTACCCCTACTTATTACAGCTTGACAAAGGGAACACACGGCTTGACACCTGTTGTCCGCATTTCTGGTGAAATACCTCCACACCGAAGAGCTGATTTTTTTGGTATTTTCACCTGGCATGTCAACGGCCATATTCCTCCCACGGACAACAGGTGTCTCCCCGGGTGCCTGACTTAAACAAACCACCTCACCATCAGAATCCTCCTGGTCAATTTCCTCCCCAGCGCCAGCAACACCCATATCCTCCTCATCCTGGTGTACTTCAACACTGACATCTTCAATCTGACTATCAGGAACTGGACTGCGGGTGCTCCTTCCAGCACTTGCAGGGGGCGTGCAAATGGTGGAAGGCGCATGCTCTTCACGTCCAGTGTTGGGAAGGTCAGGCATCGCAACCGACACAATTGGACTCTCCTTGTGGATTAGGGATTTCAAAGAACGCACAGTTCTTTGCAGTGCTTTTGCCAGCTTGAGTCTTTTCAGTTTTCTAGCGAGAGGCTGAGTGCTTCCATCCTCATGTGAAGCTGAACCACTAGCCATGAACATAGGCCAGGGCCTCAGCCGTTCCTTGCCACTCCGTGTGGTAAATGGCATATTGGCAAGTTTACGCTTCTCCTCCGACAATTTTATTTTAGGTTTTGGAGTCCTTTTTTTACTGATATTTGGTGTTTTGGTTTTGACATGCTCTGTAATATGCCATTGGGCATCGGCCTTGGCAGACGACGTTGCTGGCATTTCATCGTCTCGGCCATGACTAGTGGCAGCAGCTTCAGCACGAGGTGGAAGTGGATCTTGATCTTTCCCTAATTTTGGAACCTCAACATTTTTGTTCTCCATATTTTAATAGGCACAACTAAAAGGCACCTCAGGTAAACAATGCAGATGGATGGATTGGATACTAGTATACAATTATGGACGGGCTGCCGAGTGCCGACACAGAGGTAGCCACAGCCGTGAACTACCGCACTGTACTGTGTCTGCTGCTAATATATAGACTGGTTGATAAAGAGATAGTATACTCGTAACTAGTATGTATGTATAAAGAAAGAAAAAAAAACCACGGTTAGGTCACTGGTATATACAATTATGGACGGGCTGCCGAGTGCCGACACAGAGGTAGCCACAGCCGTGAACTACCGCACTGTACTGTGTCTGCTGCTAATATATAGACTGGTTGATAAAGAGATAGTATACTCGTAACTAGTATGTATGTATAAAGAAAGAAAAAAAAACCACGGTTAGGTCACTGGTATATACAATTATGGACGGGCTGCCGAGTGCCGACACAGAGGTAGCCACAGCCGTGAACTACCGCACTGTACTGTGTCTGCTGCTAATATATAGACTGGTTGATAAAGAGATAGTATACTCGTAACTAGTATGTATGTATAAAGAAAGAAAAAAAAACCACGGTTAGGTCACTGGTATATACAATTATGGACGGGCTGCGGAGTGCCGACACAGAGGTAGCCACAGCCGTGAACTACCGCACTGTACTGTGTCTGCTGCTAATATATAGACTGGTTGATAAAGAGATAGTATACTCGTAACTAGTATGTATGTATAAAGAAAGAAAAAAAAACCACGGTTAGGTGGTATATACAATTATGGACGGGCTGCCGAGTGCCGACACAGAGGTAGCCACAGCCGTGAACTACCGCACTGTACTGTGTCTGCTGCTAATATATAGACTGGTTGATAAAGAGATAGTATACTCGTAACTAGTATGTATGTATAAAGAAAGAAAAAAAAACCACGGTTAGGTCACTGGTATATACAATTATGGACGGGCTGCCGAGTGCCGACACAGAGGTAGCCACAGCCGTGAACTACCGCACTGTACACTGGTTGATAAAGAGATAGTAGTATACTCGTAACAACTAGTATGACGACGGTATAAAGAATGAAAAAAAAACCACGGTTAGGTGGTATATAATACAATTATGGTTGGACGGACTGCCTGCCGAGTGCCGACACAGAGGTAGCCACAGCCGTGAACTACCGCACTGTACACTGGTTGATAAAGAGATAGTAGTATACTCGTAACAACTAGTATGACGACGGTATAAAGAATGAAAAAAAAACCACGGTTAGGTGGTATATAATACAATTATGGTTGGACGGACTGCCTGCCGAGTGCCGACACAGAGGTAGCCACAGCCGTGAACTACCGCACTGTACACTGGTTGATAAAGAGATAGTAGTATACTCGTAACAACTAGTATGACGACGGTATAAAGAACGAAAAAAAAACCACGGTTAGGTGGTATATATTATAATACAATTATGGATGGACGGACTGCCTGCCGAGTTCCGACACAGAGGTAGCCACAGCCGTGAACTACCGCACTGTACACTGGTTGATAAAGAGATAGTAGTATACTCGTAACAACTAGTATGACGACGGTATAAAGAACGAAAAAAAAAACACGGTTAGGTGGTATATATTATAATACAATTATGGATGGACGGACTGCCTGCCGAGTTCCGACACAGAGGTAGCCACAGCCGTGAACTACCGCACTGTACACTGGTTGATAAAGAGATAGTAGTATACTCGTAACAACTAGTATGACTATGACGACGGTATAAAGAAAGAAAAAAAAAACCACGGTTAGGTGGTATATAATACAATTATGGATGGACGGACTGCCTGCCGAGTGCCGACACAGAGGTAGCCACAGCCGTGAACTACCGCACTGTACTGTGTCTGCTGCTAATATAGACTGGTTGATAAAGAGATAGTATACAATACTACTAATATACTGGTGGTCAGGCACTGGTCACCACTAGTCACACTGGCAGTGGCACTCCTGCAGGAAAAGTGTGCACTGTTTAATTTTAATATAATATTATTTATCATGTACTCCTGGCTCCTGCTATAACAACCTGCAGTGCTCCCCAGTCTCCCCCACAATTATAAGCTTTATATACAATACATTGATGTGCAGCACACTGGGCTGAGCAGTGCACACAGACTGAGTCACTGTGTGACTGTGTATCGTTTTTTTCAGGCAGAGAACGGATATATTAAATAAAACAAACAACTGCACTGTCTCTGGTGGTCACTGGTCACTGTGGTCGTCAGTCACTAAACTCTGTCTGCACTCTGCACTCTCTTCTAATCTACAGTATCACAGCAATCTCTCTCTCTCTCTCTCTTCTAAATCTAATCTAAATGGAGAGGACGCCAGCCACGTCCTCTCCCTATCAATCTCAATGCACGTGTGAAAATGGCGGCGACGCGCGGCTCCTTATATAGAATCCGAGTCTCGCGATAGAATCCGAGCCTCGCGAGAATCCGACAGCGTCATGATGACGTTCGGGCGCGCTCGGGTTAACCGAGCAAGGCGGGAAGATCCGAGTCGCTCGGACCCGTGAAAAAAAAAGTGAAGTTCGTGCGGGTTCGGATTCAAAGAAACCGAACCCGCTCATCTCTATTTATGATTGCTGTCACCTGTTTTGAACAGGTTAATTGATAAGAAAGGTGTTTCACCACAGGGGATGGCAATCATCCAATAAGAGGGAAGTCCAGGAATGGAGCATTTTGTCGCTCCTGGAGAGGGTCATGTTGGGAGGTATGTGTAAGCCCTTGGCACGATAAACAATCACTTATACACACCACATTGTGTTTTGATATTCCATGCCAAATTTAGCAGCTTCACAAACTGCCACCTAATTGTCTCCTAATAAAGTTACTGTTAGCAGATACACTATATAGGAACAGCAGTATGTATAGTCAAAAATTAACTATTTAAGTATAAACAGGATCAAACACAAGTTACAAACTATAAAAATGCTGCTTTCAACATGGAGGAGTAAAAAAAGAACATCTTCAAAAAAACGGTAGTTATACTGAATATCTTAGATATTCTTAGATATTTATTAACAAAAAACAGACAAACCACAATGGGGTCATTCCGAGTTGTTCGCTCGTTGACGATTTTCGCTATGCTGCGATTTGTTGCTAATTGCGCATGCGCAAGGCACGTAGGGCGCATGCGCTTAGTTATTTAACTAAAAACTTAGCAGATTTGCTGTAGATTCTGCGGCGCTTTTCAGTCGCACTGCTGATCGGTAAATGATTGACAGGAAAGGGGCGTTTCTGGGTGGTAACTGAGCGTTTTCCGGGAGTCTGCTAAAAAACGCAGGCGTGTCAGGGAAAAACGCGGGAGTGTCTGGAGAAACGGGGGAGTGGCTGGCCGAACGCAGGGCGTGTTTGTGACGTCAAACCAGGAACTAAACGGACTGAGGTGATCACAATCTGTGAGTAGGTCTGGAGCTACTCAGAAACTGCAAAGAATTATTTACTTGCAGTTCTGCTAATCTTTCGTTCGCTATTCTGCTAAGCTAAGATACACTCCCAGAGGGCGGCGGCCTAGCGTGTGCAATGCTCATAAAAGCAGCTAGCGAGCGAACAACTCGGAATGAGGGCCAATGAGTCTAAAAATGCAAAGCTTGAGGAAGTACGTTTTGGATTACTGCAAATGCACTCCCGAGTTGGTACTGTGTCCAAATTCCGGAATGAGGGCACTGCAGAATGTGCATAGCGATCAGTGCCGTTTCTAGCGGCGGGCGAGCCGTGCAACCGCACGGGGCACCCGCCGCGGCACTTTGTGTGTCCTTATCTCCTCTCCTCCCTCTTCCCGAGCGCTCCTGCTCGGGGGGGCGCGGAGTTTCGCAAAATGACGCGTTTGCGTTATGACGTCACGACGCAAACGCGTCATTCCGCGAAACCCCACCCCCCAAGCAGGAGCGCTCGGGAAGAGGGAGGAGAGGAGATAAGCCTGGAAGGAGGAGGCGGCCGGCGCGAGGGACGTGAGGCGGCCAGACCCGAAGAGCGGGAAGATGTAAGTAGTATCTCTATCTCTCTCTCTCTCCCCCTCCCTCCCTTCCTTCCCCCCCACTTGACACCTGCCTGCCGCACTTTGTAAAATGGGGTCACCTGCCTGCCATACTGTGTAAAATGGGGACACCTGCCTGCCGTGCTGTGTAAAATGGGGACACCTGCCTGTCGTGCTGTGTAAAATGGGGACACCTGCCTGCCGCGCTGTGTAAAATGGGGACACCTGCCTGCCGTGCTTTGTAAAATGGGGACACCTGCCTGCCGTGCTGTGTAAAATGCGGACACCTGCCTGCCATGCTGTGTAAAATGGGGACACCTGCCTGCCATACTGTGTAAAATGGGGACACCTGCCTGCCGCACTGTGTAAAATGGGGACACCTGCCTGCCATGCTGTGTAAAATGGGGACACTTGCCTGCCGCGCTGTGTAAAATGGGGACACCTGCCTGCCGCGCTGTGTAAAATGGGGACTTTTTTTTTTTCTATGGTGGGCGTGATATCAGACGAGGCCACGCCCACTTTAATGAGACCATGCCCATTTTATTCAGGCCACACACCCATGTCGGGCGCGCGCATGCTTTTTCTTTTTATAGGTATGTGGGGGGGGGGGGCTCGCAATTTTTTTTTTATAGCAATGGGGGGGCGCATTTTGAAATCTCACACTAGGTCCAAATTGGCTAGAAACAGCCCTGATAGCGATCACCCTTACCTTCATTCTCTCTGTGGGTTGTCTGGAAGCACTATTTGACCAACATGTTTCGGGACACCTGTCCCTTTGTCAATATCTTTGACAAAAGAACAGGTGTCCCGAAACATGTTGGTCCAATAGTCCAGTGGTCGGAATTTGGACACAGTACCAACTCGGGAGTGCATTTGCAGTAATCCCAAACCTCCTTCCTCAAGCTTTGTTTTTCAAACTCATTGTGGTGTTCGTCTGTTTTTTGTTAATAAATATCTTTTAATGAAGATGTTCGGTATACCTACCATTTTTTTGAAAAACTGATATCCTGTCAAAGAAACCATGATGCACCTGTGAACATACTTTAGCACTATCCGTGAGTATCGGTACGCACTGTTTATCACTTTATATTCCTGTCTTCACATTGCATATTGTGAGTCCTGGTACGTGAGAGATATCATCCAGAATCACTTGAAAGATACTGTGGTAAGCTTTGCATAATATCTGAGTCTGGAAATGTTTTACACATTGCATCTTTTTTATCTCCATGCATGCATTTGACTTCTATGAAAATCCATTGCTGAAAACCCATAACATCAAAATGGACAGCATCTTTGGGAGTCCAAAAGAGAACATAAGAGAAGTTCCTTTTTTTTTTCATATTATATTTATCCTTTCTGCCCAAAGCCAAAGGGAGCGCCAGGCTCATCACACCACTTACCTTAAACACTTGAGTTATCCTATGACCTAAAATTTGGAAAAGCTTTGTTAAATTCAAAACCTGCAAATGTTCACTTTCCTCATTAGTTCAAGATCCCAATGAACATGCCTTTGGCTATGACTTTCTCTAAGTCTATTTTACATTGCGACATAACAGTTTTCCCTATTTAGTTGGTAGTTGCTTTGTATATTGGCAACACAGAACTATGGGGGTCATTCCGAGTTGTTCGCTCGCTAGCAGATTTTAGCAGCATTGCACACGCTAGGCCGCTGCCCTCTGGGAGTGTATCTTCGCTTAGCAGAATTGCGAACGAGAGATTAGCAGAATTGCGAATAGACAATTCTTAGCAGTTTCTGAGTAGCTCGAGACTTACTCCTACACTGTGATCAGCTCAGCCCGTTTCGTTCCTGGTTTGACGTCACAAACACGCCCTGCATTCGGCCATCCACTCCCCCGTTTCTCCAGACACTCCCGCGTTTTATCCTGGCATGGCTGCGTATTTCCGCACACTCCCAGAAAACGGTCAATTTCTGCCCAGAAACACCCACTTCCTGTCAATGACAATCCGATCACTTCAACGATGGAAATTCTTCATTCGGACGTGAGTAAATCTACTAAGTTTTGTGTTAAATTACTTAGCGCATGCGCACTTCGTACCATGCACATGCGCATTTTTGCCTTAATCGCTCTGTTGCGAAAATCGGCAACGAGCGAACAACTCTGAATGACCCCCTATGTTAGGTGAGCTATAACCAATACTATTAAATAGCCCCATGTACTGCTGAATGCCACTGGAGAAAATCTCTTCAACCCACCTCTTTAGACTGATATATTTCCATAAATCCTCCCTTAACCCTTTCATGTATATATATGTTTTAGGTTTTTTATTAGTCTTTAGGGTTTATAAATACACAAAAAAGCCTTTGTTTTTTTAAACTATAAAATGAAAGAAGTTATACACTTGAAAAATTGCCCTACTATCATGGAATAGTGTTTTAACCATGAAAGTTTTTTTTTTCTTTGCAAAAAACATAAGGTAAAATAAGTTTTAAAAAAAATATCTGGTGTGGTTCTAATTTGTTCTTGTCATGTTGCTTAATTTTTTTACAGAAACGTGGATCTTTGTATTGTACGACATCCACTAAAGTGGACATAGGATTAATCTACCATATAATGCGCATAAAGTGTCTTTCCCTGAATTTATTTATTTTACCTGCACTGCTGTCTTTGAGTAAATAGATTTTACATAAAGTTTGGAGCTTATGAACTTTTCTTAACCATTTCATTTTGGTGTTATTGTTTTAAATTAATTAAAAACTGCCACTAGGTAGCATCCTTCTAATTTTTGTAGCGGTCCAAAGAAGAGGACACTGGGGGTAATTCCAAGTTGATCGCAGCAGCAAGTTTGTTAGCAGTTGGGCAAAACCATGTGCACTGCAGGGGGGACAGATATAACATTTGCAGAGAGAGTTAGATTTGGGTGGGTTATTTGGTTTCTGTGCAGGGTAAATACTGGCTGCTTTATTTTTACACTGCAATTTAGATTGCAGATTGAACACACCACACCCAAATCTAACTCTCTCTGCACATGTTAAATCTGCCTCCCCTGCAGTGCACATGGTTTTGCCCAACTGCTAACAAAATTCCTGCTGCGATCAACTTGGAATTAACCCTATAATGCATTAGTGATGTCAAAAGAGAGTTTCTAAAGCACAGATAGTGTAACAGTTAACATTACTACCTCACAGGTCTGAATGTCATGGGTTTGATTCCCACCATGACCCTAACTGTGTGGAGTTTGTATATTCTCCCAATGCTTATGTGGGTTTCCTCTGGGTACTCAGGTTTCCTCTCATAATCCAAAAATAAACTGGTAGGTTAATTGGCTCCCTCCCAAAAAAATAATCCTAGTGTGTATATGTGGTAGGGAATATAGATTGCAAGCTCCACTGGAACAGGGACTAATGTGAATGACCAAATATCCTCAGTAAAAGCGCTGCAGAATAAATAAAGGCGAGAATGACTTTAAAAAAGCTGTCCACTGTAGTAACCTATATGTGTTAAAGGGTTAAAAATAACATGTTCATCTCATGAATATAAAAGAAACCATCTCTCAGCCCAGGCTCACTGTCAGCTACTGAACTATTTATATCCTCCCCTTTGCCAGCAAACTGAATGAAAATTGCAATCATGCTTTCCTAGATTGTTTCCAAAAGATAGAAAAATGAATCAACACAAAGAAATGAAAACTTTACATTAAAGATTGTATAGAGAAAATACTTTATTAATGTAATATAACCATTAGCAACTTAAAGTACATAAACCATAGACATCAGATTCATATAACAGTTTCCAGATTTTAGACTGTTGGTTGGTAAAATTGAAAACATATTAGGAGATAATTTGTGAGGGGGCTCCACAGGATTTAATCCGGCACTGCTTCCACCCCAAATATTTTGCTGCAGGTGCACACTCTAAGCACTAAGAACACTAATAGTAATACAATTATGATAAACTGTACAATTTAAAATGGAGTATAAAAGAGGTTTTTACTGCATATTTGGCCTAATAGGAGAGCCCATCCACCATGTCAAGGAGAACCCCATCCGATGGGTCGCTAACATTGCTCTTTGTAACACAATCTAACAGTTTAACAACAACATACCACAATAGACAGCCGAGAAATTTAAGGAAACAGCCCTAATTGGGGTGTGGTCTGTTCAGGGGGTTGGTTGTGTTAGGGGGGACGGGTTCCCCACTCATAGGATTTATACGTGGAAGAACAGTATAGGTGAGTCAAAAATACAGAGCTGCCCAAATGTGTCACATGGTTCCACCCTAGAGCAAAATATACTGAATAATTTCTGATTAGTTTGGAGATAATTCAGGCGATAGTATAAACAAATGAATACAACCAATTTAATGGTTATTATTCATATGGAAAAAAAACACTTAAAACTAAAAATATAAATTACTTTTCTCTATTGTAGGGAGATGTCCAACCAGCGGTTAATAAAATATTATCTTTCTGTGATTACTTTTCCAAATGGTGTCACTTTCACATGTGGAGAAAAAAAGTTCCACAATAATAAGAATTTACTTACCGATAATTCTATTTCTCGTAGTCCGTAGTGGATGCTGGGGACTCCGTAAGGACCATGGGGAATAGCGGCTCCGCAGGAGACTGGGCACAAAAGTAAAGCTTTAGGACTACCTGGTGTGCACTGGCTCCTCCCCCTATGACCCTCCTCCAAGCCTCAGTTAGGATACTGTGCCCGGACGAGCGTACACAATAAGGAAGGATTTTGAATCCCGTGTAAGACTCATACCAGCCACACCAATCACACCGTATAACTTGTGATCTAAACCCAGTTAACAGCATGATAACAGAGGAGCCTCTAGAAAAGATGGCTCACTACAGCAATAACCCGATTTTTGGTAACAATAACTATGTACCAGTATTGCAGACAATCCGCACTTGGGATGGGCGCCCAGCATCCACTACGGACTACGAGAAATAGAATTATCGGTAAGTAAATTCTTATTTTCTCTGACGTCCTAGTGGATGCTGGGGACTCCGTAAGGACCATGGGGATTATACCAAAGCTCCCAAACTGGCGGGAGAGTGCGGATGACTCTGCAGCACCAAATGAGAGAACTCCAGGTCCTCCTCAGCCAGGGTATCAAATTTGTAGAATTTTACAAACGTATTTGCTCCTGACCAAGTAGCTGCTCGACAAAGTTGTAAAGCTGAGACCCCTCGGGCAGCCGCCCAAGATGAGCCCACCTTCCTTGTGGAGTGGGCATTTACAGATTTTTGGCTGTGGCAGGCCTGCCACAGAATGTGCAAGCTGAATTGTACTACAAATCCAACGAGCAATAGTCTGCTTAGAAGCAGGAGCACCCAGCTTGTTGGGTGCATACAGGATAAACAGCGGGTCAGATTTTCTGACTCCAGCCATCCTGGAAACATATATTTTCAGGGCCCTGACAACGTCTAGCAACTTGGAGTCCTCCAAGTCCCTAGTAGCCGCAGGCACCACAATAGGTTGGTTCAGGTGAAACGCTGAAACCACCTTAGGGAGAAACTGAGGACGAGTCCTCAATTCCGCCCTGTCCGAATGGAAAATCAGATAAGGGCTTTTACAGGACAAAGCCGCCAATTCTGACACGCGCCTGGCCCAGGCCAGGGCCAACAGCATGACCACTTTCCTTGTGAGATATTTTAACTTCACAGATTTAAGTGGTTCAAACCAATGTGACTTTTGGAACCCAAAAACTACATTGAGATCCCAAGGTGCCACTGGAGGCACAAAAGGAGGCTGTATATACAGTACCCCCTTTACAAACGTCTGAACTTCAGGGACTGAAGCTAGTTCTTTTTGGAAGAAAATTGACAGGGCCGAAATTTGAACCTTAATGGACCCCAATTTCAGGCCCATAGACACTCCTGTTTGCAGGAAATGTAGGAATCGACCCAGTTGAAATTCCTCCGTCGGGCCTTACTGGCCTCGCACCACGCAACATATTTTCGCCAAATGCGGTGATAATGTTTTGCGGTTACATCCTTCCTGGCTTTGATCAGGATAGGGATGACTTCATCCGGAATGCCTTTTTCCTTCAGGATCCGGCGTTCAACCGCCATGCCGTCAAACGCAGCCGCGGTAAGTCTTGGAACAGACAGGGTCCTTGCTGGAGCAGGTCCCTTCGTAGAGGCCACGGATCCTCCGTGAGCATCTCTTGAAGTTCCGGTTACCAAGTCCTTCTTGGCCAATCCGGAGCCACGAATATAGTGCTTACTCCTCTCCATCTTATAATTCTCAGTACCTTGGGTATGAGAGGCAGAGGATGGAACACATACACTGACCGGTACACCCACGGTGTTACCAGAGCGTCTACAGCTATTGCCTGAGGGTCCCTTGACCTGGCGCAATACCTGTCGAGTTTTTCCCAACGGTTTATAATCATGTGGAAGACTTCTGGGTGAAGTCCCCACTCTCCCGGGTGGAGGTCGTGCCTGCTGAGGAAGTCTGCTTCCCAGTTGTCCACTCCCGGAATGAATACTGCTGACAGTGCTATCACATGATTTTCCGCCCAGCGAAGAATCCTTGCAGCTTCTGCCATTGCCCTCCTGCTTCTTGTGCCACCCTGTCTGTTTACGTGGGTGACTGCCGTGATGTTGTCCGACTGGATCAACACCAGCTGACCTTGAAGCAGAGGTCTTGCTAAGCTTAGAGCATTGTAAATGGCCCTTAGCTTCAGGATATTTATGTGAAGTGATGTCTCCAGGCTTGACCATAAGCCCTGGAAATTCCTTCCCTGTGTGACTGCTCCCCAGCCTCGCAGGCTGGCCTCCGTGGTCACCAGGACCCAGTCCTGAATGCCAAATCTGCGGCCCTCTAGAAGATGAGCACTCTGCAACCACCACAGGAGGGACACCCTTGTCCTTGGTGACAGGGTTATCCGCTGATGCATCTGAAGATGCGACCCGGACCATTTGTCCAGCAGGTCCCACTGGAAAGTTCTTGCGCGGAATCTGCCGAATGGGATTGCTTTGTAGGAAGCCACCATTTTTCCCAGAACCCTTGTGCATTGATGCACTGAGACTTGGCTCGGTTTTAGGAGGTTCCTGACTAGCTCGGATAACTCCCTGGCTTTCTCCTCCGGGAGAAACACCTTTTTCTGGACTGTGTCCAGGATCATCCCTAGGAACAGAAGACGAGTCGTCGGAACCAGCTGCGATTTTGGAATATTGAGAATCCAACCGTGCTGCCGCAACACTACCTGAGATAGTGCTACACCGACCTCCAACTGTTCTCTGGATCTTACCCTTATCAGGAGATCGTCCAAGTAAGGGATAACTACAACTCCCTTCCTTCGAAGGAGTATCATCATTTCGGCCATTACCTTGGTAAAGACCCGGGGTGCCGTGGACCATCCAAACGGCAGCGTCTGAAACTGATAGTGACAGTTCTGTACCACAAACCTGAGGTACCCTTGGTGAGAAGGGTAAATTGGGACATGAAGGTAAGCATCCTTGATGTCCAGAGACACCATGTAGTCCCCTTCTTCCAGGTTCGCAATCACTGCTCTGAGTGACTCCATCTTGAATTTGAACTTCTATATGTAAGTGTTCAAAGATTTTAGATTTAAAATCGGTCTCACCGAGCCGTCCGGCTTCGGTACCACAACAGTGTGGAATAATACCCCTTTCCCTGTTGCAGGAGGGGTACCTTGATTATCACCTGCTGGGAATACAGCTTGTGAATGGCTTCCAAAACTGCCTCCCTGTCGGAGGGAGACGTCGGTAAAGCCGACTTTAGAAAACGGCGAGGGGGAGACGTCTCGAATTCCAATTTGTACCCCTGAGATACCACCTGAAGGATCCAGGGGTCTACTTGCGAGTGAGCCCACTGCGCGCTGAAATTCTTGAGACGGGCCCCCACCGTGCCTGAGTCCGCTTGTAAAGCCCCAGCGTCATGCTGAGGGCTTGGCAGAGGCGGGAGAGGGCTTCTGTTCCTGGGAACTGGCTGATTTCTGCAGCCTTTTTCCTCTTCCTCTGTCACGGGGCAGAAATGAGGAACCTTTTGCCCGCTTGCCCTTATGGGAACGAAAGGACTGCGCCTGATAATACGGCGTCTTCTTATGTTGAGAGGCGACCTGGGGTAAAAACGTGGATTTCCCAGCTGTTGCCGTGGCCACCAGGTCTGAAAGACCGACCCCAAATAACTCCTCCCCTTTATAAGGCAATACTTCCATATGCCGTTTGGAATCCGCATCACCTGACCACTGTCGTGTCCATATCCCTCTTCTGGCAGAAATGGACAACGCACTTACTCTTGATGCCAGTCGGCAAATATTCCGCTGTGCATCACGCATATATAGAAATGCATCTTTTAAATGCTCTATAGGCAATAATATACTGTCCCTATCTAGGGTATCAATATTCTCAGTCAGGGAATCCGACCACGCCAACCCAGCACTGCACATCCAGGCTGAGGCGATTGCTGGTCGCAGTATAACACCAGTATGTGTGTAAATACATTTTAGGATACCCTCCTGCTTTCTATCAGCAGGATCCTTAAGGGCGGCCATCTCAGGAGAGGGTGGAGCCCTTGTTTTTACAAGCGTGTGAGCGCTTTATCCACCCTAGGGGGTGTTTCCCAACGCACCCTAACCTCTGGCGGGAAAGGATATAATGGAGAAAGAAATGCTCTGCGCACCAAAAATCACTTTGAATTGATTGATTGATTAATTAAGTGCAGTCTAGCAAGGAGAATGATTGACTCAATGAAACTTGACCTTTTTTATAGTGAAAAATATTTTATAAAACAGTTAATGACACAAAACAAAGTAAATAAGACAAACAATACATATATATTAGAGATGAGCGCCTGAAATTTTTCGGGTTTTGTGTTTTGGTTTTGGGTTCGGTTCCGCGGCCGTGTTTTGGGTTCGAACGCGTTTTGGCAAAACCTCACCGAATTTTTTTTGTCGGATTCGGGTGTGTTTTGGATTCGGGTGTTTTTTTCAAAAAACACTAAAAAACAGCTTAAATCATAGAATTTGGGGGTCATTTTGATCCCAAAGTATTATTAACCTCAAAAACCATAATTTACACTCATTTTCAGTCTATTCTGAATACCTCACAATATTATTTTTAGTCCTAAAATTTGCACCGAGGTCGCTGTGTGAGTAAGATAAGCGACCCTAGTGGCCGACACAAACACCGGGCCCATCTAGGAGTGGCACTGCAGTGTCACGCAGGATGTCCCTTCCAAAAAACCCTCCCCAAACAGCACATGACGCAAAGAAAAAAAGAGGCGCAATGAGGTAGCTGTGTGAGTAAGATTAGCGACCCTAGTGGCCGACACAAACACCGGGCCCATCTAGGAGTGGCACCGCAGTGTCACGCAGGATGGCCCTTCCAAAAAACCCTCCCCAAACAGCACATGACGCAAAGAAAAAAAGAGGCGCAATGAGGTAGCTGACTGTGTGAGTAAGATTTGCGACCCTAGTGGCCGACACAAACACCGGGCCCATCTAGGAGTGGCACTGCAGTGTCACGCAGGATGTCCCTTCCAAAAAACTCTCCCCAAACAGCACATGACGCAAAGAAAAAAAGAGGCGCAATGAGGTAGCTGACTGTGTGAGTAAGATTAGCGACCCTAGTGGCCGACACAAACACCGGGCCCATCTAGGAGTGGCACTGCAGTGTCACGCAGGATGTCCCTTCCAAAAAACCCTCCCCAAACAGCACATGACGCAAAGAAAAAAAGAGGCGCAATGAGGTAGCTGACTGTGTGAGTAAGATTAGCGACCCTAGTGGCCGACACAAACACCGGGCCCATCTAGGAGTGGCACTGCAGTGTCACGCAGGATGTCCCTTCCAAAAAACCCTCCCCAATCAGCACATGATGCAAAGAAAAAGAAAAGAAAAAAGAGGTGCAAGATGGAATTGTCCTTGGGCCCTCCCACCCACCCTTATGTTGTATAAACAAAACAGGACATGCACACTTTAACCAACCCATCATTTCAGTGACAGGGTCTGCCACACGACTGTGACTGATATGACGGGTTGGTTTGGACCCCCCCCAAAAAAGAAGCAATTAATCTCTCCTTGCACAAACTGGCTCTACAGAGGCAAGATGTCCACCTCATCTTCACCCTCCGATATATCACCGTGTACATCCCCCTCCTCACAGATTATCAATTCGTCCCCACTGGAATCCACCATCTCAGCTCCCTGTGTACTTTGTGGAGGCAATTGCTGCTGGTCAATGTCTCCGCGGAGGAATTGATTATAATTCATTTTAATGAACATCATCTTCTCCACATTTTCTGGATGTAACCTCGTACGCCGATTGCTGACAAGGTGAGCGGCGGCACTAAACACTCTTTCGGAGTACACACTTGTGGGAGGGCAACTTAGGTAGAATAAAGCCAGTTTGTGCAAGGGCCTCCAAATTGCCTCTTTTTCCTGCCAGTCTAAGTACGGACTGTGTGACGTGCCTACTTGGATGCGGTCACTCATATAATCCTCCACCATTCTATCAATGTTGAGAGAATCATATGCAGTGACAGTAGACGACATGTCCGTAATCGTTGTCAGGTCCTTCAGTCCGGACCAGATGTCAGCATCAGCAGTCGCTCCAGACTGCCCTGCATCACCGCCAGCGGGTGGGCTCGGAATTCTGAGCCTTTTCCTCGCACCCCCAGTTGCGGGAGAATGTGAAGGAGGAGATGTTGACAGGTCGCGTTCCGCTTGACTTGACAATTTTGTCACCAGCAGGTCTTTCAACCCCAGCAGACCTGTGTCTGCCGGAAAGAGAGATCCAAGGTAGGCTTTAAATCTAGGATCGAGCACGGTGGCCAAAATGTAGTGCTCTGATTTCAACAGATTGACCACCCGTGAATCCTTGTTAAGCGAATTAAGGGCTGCATCCACAAGTCCCACATGCCTAGCGGAATCGCTCCGTGTTAGCTCCTCCTTCAATGCCTCCAGCTTCTTCTGCAAAAGCCTGATGAGGGGAATGACCTGACTCAGGCTGGCAGTGTCTGAACTGACTTCACGTGTGGCAAGTTCAAAGGGCATCAGAACCTTGCACAACGTTGAAATCATTCTCCACTGCACTTGAGACAGGTGCATTCCACCTACTATATCGTGCTCAATTGTATAGGCTTGAATGGCCTTTTGCTGCTCCTCCAACCTCTGAAGCATATAGAGGGTTGAATTCCACCTCGTTACCACTTCTTGCTTCAGATGATGGCAGGGCAGGTTCAGTAGTTTTTGGTGGTGCTCCAGTTTTCTGTACGTGGTGCCTGTACGCCGAAAGTGTCCCGCAATTCTTCTGGCCACCGACAGCATCTCTTGCACGCCCCTGTCATTTTTTAAAAAATTCTGCACCACCAAATTCAAGGTATGTGCAAAACATGGGACGTGCTGGAATTGGCCCAGATTTAATGCACACACAATATTGCTGGCGTTGTCCGATGCCACAAATCCACAGGAGAGTCCAATTGGGGTAAGCCATTCCGCGATGATCTTCCTCAGTTGCCGTAAGAGGTTTTCAGCTGTGTGCGTATTCTGGAAAGCGGTGATACAAAGCGTAGCCTGCCTAGGAAAGAGTTGGCGTTTGCGAGATGCTGCTACTGGTGCCGCCGCTGCTGTTCTTGCGGCGGGAGTCCATACATCTACCCAGTGGGCTGTCACAGTCATATAGTCCTGACCCTGCCCTGCTCCACTTGTCCACATGTCCGTGGTTAAGTGGACATTGGGTACAGCTGCATTTTTTAGGACACTGGTGACTCTTTTTCTGAGGTCTGTGTACATTTTCGGTATCGCCTGCCTAGAGAAATGGAACCTAGATGGTATTTGGTACCGGGGACACAGTACCTCCAACAAGTCTCTAGTTGGCTCTGCAGTAATGATGGATACCGGAACCACGTTTCTCACCACCCAGGATGCCAAGGCCTCAGTTATCCGCTTTGCAGTAGGATGACTGCTGTGATATTTCATCTTCCTCGCAAAGGACTGTTGAACAGTCAATTGCTTACTGGAAGTAGTACAAGTGGGCTTACGACTTCCCCTCTGGGATGACCATCGACTCCCAGCGGCAACAACAGCAGCGCCAGCAGCAGTAGGCGTTACACGCAAGGATGCATCGGAGGAATCCCAGGCAGGAGAGGACTCGTCAGAATTGCCAGTGACATGGCCTGCAGGACTATTGGCATTCCTGGGGAAGGAGGAAATTGACACTGAGGGAGTTGGTGGGGTGGTTTGCGTGAGCTTGGTTACAAGAGGAAGGGATTTACTGGTCAGTGGACTGCTTCCGCTGTCACCCAAAGTTTTTGAACTTGTCACTGACTTATTATGAATGCGCTGCAGGTGACGTATAAGGGAGGATGTTCCGAGGTGGTTAACGTCCTTACCCCTACTTATTACAGCTTGACAAAGGGAACACACGGCTTGACACCTGTTGTCCGCATTTCTGGTGAAATACCTCCACACCGAAGAGCTGATTTTTTTGGTATTTTCACCTGGCATGTCAACGGCCATATTCCTCCCACGGACAACAGGTGTCTCCCCGGGTGCCTGACTTAAACAAACCACCTCACCATCAGAATCCTCCTGGTCAATTTCCTCCCCAGCGCCAGCAACACCCATATCCTCCTCATCCTGGTGTACTTCAACACTGACATCTTCAATCTGACTATCAGGAACTGGACTGCGGGTGCTCCTTCCAGCACTTGCAGGGGGCGTGCAAATGGTGGAAGGCGCATGCTCTTCACGTCCAGTGTTGGGAAGGTCAGGCATCGCAACCGACACAATTGGACTCTCCTTGTGGATTTGGGATTTCAAAGAACGCACAGTTCTTTGCGGTGCTTTTGCCAGCTTGAGTCTTTTCAGTTTTCTAGCGAGAGGCTGAGTGCTTCCATCCTCATGTGAAGCTGAACCACTAGCCATGAACATAGGCCAGGGCCTCAGCCGTTCCTTGCCACTCCGTGTGGTAAATGGCATATTGGCAAGTTTACGCTTCTCCTCCGACAATTTTATTTTAGGTTTTGGAGTCCTTTTTTTACTGATATTTGGTGTTTTGGTTTTGACATGCTCTGTACTATGCCATTGGGCATCGGCCTTGGCAGACGACGTTGCTGGCATTTCATCGTCTCGGCCATGACTAGTGGCAGCAGCTTCAGCACGAGGTGGAAGTGGATCTTGATCTTTCCCTAATTTTGGAACCTCAACATTTTTGTTCTCCATATTTTAATAGGCACAACTAAAAGGCACCTCAGGTAAACAATGGAGATGGATGGATTGGATACTAGTATACAATTATGGACGGGCTGCCGAGTGCCGACACAGAGGTAGCCACAGCCGTGAACTACCGCACTGTACTGTGTCTGCTGCTAATATATAGACTGGTTGATAAAGAGATAGTATACTCGTAACTAGTATGTATGTATAAAGAAAGAAAAAAAAACCACGGTTAGGTGGTATATACAATTATGGACGGGCTGCCGAGTGCCGACACAGAGGTAGCCACAGCCGTGAACTACCGCACTGTACTGTGTCTGCTGCTAATATATAGACTGGTTGATAAAGAGATAGTATACTCGTAACTAGTATGTATGTATAAAGAAAGAAAAAAAAACCACGGTTAGGTGGTATATACAATTATGGACGGGCTGCCGAGTGCCGACACAGAGGTAGCCACAGCCGTGAACTACCGCACTGTACTGTGTCTGCTGCTAATATATAGACTGGTTGATAAAGAGATAGTATACTCGTAACTAGTATGTATGTATAAAGAAAGAAAAAAAAACCACGGTTAGGTGGTATATACAATTATGGACGGGCTGCCGAGTGCCGACACAGAGGTAGCCACAGCCGTGAACTACCGCACTGTACTGTGTCTGCTGCTAATATATAGACTGGTTGATAAAGAGATAGTATACTCGTAACTAGTATGTATGTATAAAGAAAGAAAAAAAAACCACGGTTAGGTGGTATATACAATTATGGACGGGCTGCCGAGTGCCGACACAGAGGTAGCCACAGCCGTGAACTACCGCACTGTACTGTGTCTGCTGCTAATATATAGACTGGTTGATAAAGAGATAGTATACTCGTAACTAGTATGTATGTATAAAGAAAGAAAAAAAAACCACGGTTAGGTGGTATATACAATTATGGACGGGCTGCCGAGTGCCGACACAGAGGTAGCCACAGCCGTGAACTACCGCACTGTACTGTGTCTGCTGCTAATATATAGACTGGTTGATAAAGAGATAGTATACTCGTAACTAGTATGTATGTATAAAGAAAGAAAAAAAAACCACGGTTAGGTGGTATATACAATTATGGACGGGCTGCCGAGTGCCGACACAGAGGTAGCCACAGCCGTGAACTACCGCACTGTACTGTGTCTGCTGCTAATATATAGACTGGTTGATAAAGAGATAGTATACTCGTAACTAGTATGTATGTATAAAGAAAGAAAAAAAAACCACGGTTAGGTGGTATATACAATTATGGACGGGCTGCCGGGTGCCGACACAGAGGTAGCCACAGCCGTGAACTACCGCACTGTACTGTGTCTGCTGCTAATATATAGACTGGTTGATAAAGAGATAGTATACTCGTAACTAGTATGTATGTATAAAGAAAGAAAAAAAAACCACGGTTAGGTCACTGGTATATACAATTATGGACGAGCTGCCGAGTGCCGACACAGAGGTAGCCACAGCCGTGAACTACCGCACTGTACTGTGTCTGCTGCTAATATAGACTGGTTGATAAAGAGATAGTATACTACTAATATTATATACTGGTGGTCAGGTCACTGGTCACTAGTCACACTGGCAGTGGCACTCCTGCAGCAAAAGTGTGCACTGTTTAATTTTAATATAATATTATGTACTCCTGGCTCCTGCTATAACCTATAACTGGCACTGCAGTAGTGCTCCCCAGTCTCCCCCACAATTATAAGCTGTGTGAGCTGAGCAGTCAGACAGATATATAATATATATAGATGATGCAGCACACTGGCCTGAGCCTGAGCAGTGCACACAGATATGGTATGTGACTGAGTCACTGTGTGCTGTGTATCGCTTTTTTCAGGCAGAGAACGGATTATAAATAAAAGTGGTGGTCACTGGTCACTATCAGCAAAACTCTGCACTGTACACTACTGAGTACTCCTAATGCTCCCCAAAATTAGTAAATCAAGTGTCTCTCTAATCTATTCTAATTCTAAACGGAGAGGACGCCAGCCACGTCCTCTCCCTATCAATCTCAATGCACGTGTGAAAATGGCGGCGACGCGCGGCTCCTTATATAGAATCCGAGTCTCGCGATAGAATCCGAGCCTCGCGAGAATCCGACAGCGTCATGATGACGTTCGGGCGCGCTCGGGTTAACCGAGCAAGGCGTGAAGATCCGAGTCGCTCGGACCCGTGAAAAAAAACATGAAGTTCTGGCGGGTTCGGATTCAGAGAAACCGAACCCGCTCATCTCTAATATATATATATAGCAGTATAAAAACCGGAGGTATTAGGAAAGGATATAATGCCAATAACTTTTTAGAAATTATCAGTTTTTATCGGGGGAAACCCACGCTTCATCACACACCTCATTTAATTTCTCAGATTCAGGAAAACTACAGGTAGTTTTTCCTCACCGAACATAATACCCCTTTTGGTGGTACTCGTATTATCAGAAATGTGTAAAACATTTTTCATTGCCTCAATCATGTAACGTGTGGCCCTACTGGAAGTCACATTTGTCTCTTCACCGTCGACACTGGAGTCAGTATCCGTGTCGGCGTCTGTATCTGCCATCTGAGGTAACGGGCGCTTTAGAGCCCCTGACGGCCTATGAGACGTCTGGACAGGCACAAGCTGAGTAGCCGGCTGTCTCATGTCAACCACTATCTTTTGTAAAGAGCTGACACTGTTAATTCCTTCCAACAGTTCACCCACTCAGGTGTCGACCCCCTAGGGGGTGACATCCCTATTACAGGCAATTTGCTCCGCCTCCACATCATTTTCCTCCTCATACGTGTCGACACAAACGTACCGACACACAGCACACACACAGGGAATGCTCTGATAGAGGACAGGACCCCACTAGCCCTTTGGGGAGACAGAGGGAGAGTTTGCCAGCACACACCAGAGCGCTATATATATATACAGGGATAACCTTATATAAGTGTTTTTCCCCTTATAGCTGCTGTATTGTTAATACTGCGCCTAATTAGTGCCCCCCTCTCTTTTTTAACCCTTTCTGTAGTGTAGTGACTGCAGGGGAGAGCCATGGAGCTTCCCTCCAATGGAGCTGTGAGGGAAAATGGCGCCAGTGTGCTGAGGAGATAGGCTCCGCCCCTTTTTCACGGACTTTTCTCCTGCTTTTTTATGGATTCTGGCAGGGGTTAAAATTCATCCATATAGCCCTGGGGGCTATATGTGATGTATTTTCGACAGCCAAGGTGTTTTTATTGCTGCTCAGGGCGCCCCCCCCTAGCGCCCTGCACCCTCAGTGACCGAAGTGTGAAGTGTGTATGAGGAGCAATGGCGCACAGCTGCAGTGCTGTGCGCTACCTTGGTGAAGACAGGATGTCTTCTGCCGCCGATTTTCCGGACCTCTTCTTGCTTCTGGCTCTGTAAGGGGGCCGGCGGCGCGGCTCTGGGACCGGACTCCATGGCTGGGCCTGTGTTCGATCCCTCTGGAGCTAATGGTGTCCAGTAGCCTAAGAAGCCCAATCCACTCTGCACGCAGGTGAGTTCGCTTCTTCTCCCCTTAGTCCCTCGATGCAGTGAGCCTGTTGCCAGCAGGTCTCACTGAAAAAAAAAAACCTAAAACTAAACTTTTCACTAAGCAGCTCAGGAGAGCCACCTAGTGTGCACCCTTCTCGTTCGGGCACAAAAATCTAACTGAGGCTTGGAGGAGGGTCATAGGGGGAGGAGCCAGTGCACACCAGGTAGTCCTAAAGCTTTACTTTTGTGCCCAGTCTCCTGCGGAGCCGCTATTCCCCATGGTCCTTACGGAGTCCCCAGCATCCACTAGGACGTCAGAGGAAATGTAATACTAAACAACAAATTAACAATTATTTATTCTTCCAATGAATAAAAAATCTGCCAGTTGATAAAAAAGACTGAAACACTTAAAATCACATTGGCTTGTAGGGTAAACAATGTAGACTAGAAAGTTGCTTCATGACGATGTGTAATACACAAAGGCTCCAGAACCTCATTCACAACCTTCTCTGCGCAAAGAAACTGGAACACTGGAGTACAATGCCCATCAATCGATCACTCCCTCTGCCAACCGGCTGCACCCATCTAGGAACTGTCTAAGCGCAAATGCTGCAACCACCAGGAATGCCCAACACATTTCTAATACACATTATTCCAAAAATGTATTTAATACACTTCTTGGTGCGTGCATCTGAATCTGTATTGCAACTGTGTATGAACAATTGGGACGCATGCGCGGTGCAACTCAGATGCATGTGCAGACAAAAAACATTGCACAGGAAAAACATTTAACACACCGGCCCTCAGAGGTAAAAACACACACACATTGGCATCCACAGAATAGAAACAAATTGCCCCCACATTAAAAAAACACATTGTGCCCCACAGGGAAAAAAAACGCATTGGGTACTACAGAAAACAATACAACATACTGGTCTCAAAAGGAAAAAAATAAAAACATATTGGCCCCCACAAGGTTGGGAAGTACAGTGTGTAGGGGGCCAGGAGATAGGGTGGGGAGTGTATGTTTCTGGGAAAGTGGGGGAGGGGTAGGGTGGATAGTGTATGTCCCTGGATTTGGGGTTATTGTGTCCAGTTGACCAGGGGGTATGGATTGGAATTAATGTATCTGGGGCAGAGGGGGTGGAAAGCTGTATGTCCAAGGGATGGAGGTACTGAGTCTAGAAGGCCAGTGGGTAGAGTGGGCATGTCCCTGGTTGGTAGGGTGGATTGTGTATATCCAAGGGTTGGGGATACTGTGTCTAGAGAGCTGGGAAGGTATGTTCCAGAGACCAATGAGTAGGTGGGTTACAGCAGAGGTGTAGCTAGGCACCATGGTGCCCGGATCAATGTTTTGGTGCCCCCTTCCCCTGTACTGAATTGGGGGCCTAGCCAACATGTGGTGACATATTACATTTTAAAAGAAACAATATTTAAAAAGCCTAAATTGGTGACAGGGCTGGTTGTAAACCTCGTGGAGCTCAGAGTGAAGTTTCCTTTGGGTGGCCCCCATGTTTAAAATAGGGGTAGTGTGATCCGAAGGCTTGCAACAACAATATAGGGGCATGACAGTATGAATGACGTAATGGTTAGCATTACTGTCTCGCTAACTATTTACTTGTTTAATTCAAATAAATTAAAAACACTATATATGTCCAGACTGACCTGACCTTACAAACCCCAATTAAATGAAAATAAAGCCCCAAATAACCCCCACAGACCTGATAATCCCTCCAATACCTGAATGAAAATAATGCCCCAAAACTGCCCCCCCCCCAGATCTGATAATCTTCCAATGCCTATAAAAACAAAATTCCCCCAAATGTGACCACCCACAGACCTGAATCCCCCCCAAACTCTCAATGAAAATAATGCCCCAACGGTGACCCCCCACAGACCTGATAACCCCCCAATCTCTGAGTGAAAATAATGCCCCAAATGTGACCCCCCACAGACCTGATAACCCCCAAATCTCTGAACGAAAAGTATTCCCCAAATGTGACCCCCCCCCCCCACCCCACCCCACAGACCTGACACTCCCACCCAAACTCTCATTGAAAATAATGCACCAAAATTGCCCCTGCCCCCCGATTTCATAATCCCACAATGCCTCAATGACAATAATACTCTAAAACTGCCAGTCCAGACCTGGGAATCCCACTATATTCAATGAAAATAATGTCTTAGAATTGCCTGAGGGGCAGAGAGAGCTGTTCTGCAGCAAGCTGAGGGGCAGAGAGAAAAGTGTTGCAGCAATCTGAGGGGCAGAGGGAGCTGTTTTGCAGCAACCTGAGGTGCAGAGAGAATAGTGTCACAGCAACCTGAGGGGCAGAGAGAGATGTGCCGAAGCAGCCTGAGGTGCAGAGAGAGCTGCATCACAGCAGCCTGAGAGGCAGAGAGAGGTGCTGCAGCAGCCTGACACAGTAAGGTGCTGCAGCTTCTAATGCAGATAGAGGTGATGCAGCATCAATGTAGAGAGAAGTGCTGCAGCAGCCTGGGCAGAGAGAGGTGCTACAGCAGATGGGGCTAAGAGAGGTTCTGCAGAGGCTGGGGCAGAAAGAGGTGCTGCAGCAGCTAGGGCAGATAGAGCTGCTGCAGCATCTGAAGTAGAGACATGTGCTACAACTTCCAGAAAAGAGAGGTGCTGCAGCAGCGGGGGCAGAGAGTGGTGCTGCAGGACAAAAGTAACCCTGCTGCACAGCTACATGCAGACAGTGAGACATATAAAGAGGGCGAGCAGAGCTTTGGCATGTGCCAGCTGTCAGTGTCTCCTGCTATCGCCTCTGGCCTGCCCTGTTCTCTACCTAGTCTCCAAGTCAGTGTGCGCTCCTCTGCTTCTCCTCCTTCTGCTCTGAGGCTGCCAGTCCAGTGGCCCTAGGGAAGGAGGGGTTGCAGGCCACAGTGCGCCCTGTAACTTGTTCAGCACCTGGAGCCACCCTAGCTACACCCCTGGGTTACACTTATGTTCCGGAGGTGGGCGTCGTAGTTACGGTGGGTACAGTACTGTGATGTCAGGGGGTAGGGCTGGTTAGCCTATTTCCCCCATCAGTGCCTGCACCTGGAGTACAAGCTCCATACACTCTACACCACAGGGTGTAGGATGGGAGTAGAAGTAGTGGGAAGAAAGTGGAAGGATGGAAGTAGTAGTATTAGTTGGATGCAGGGGCAGGCTGGGAATAGTAGTATTGCAGAGCAGGGGTCTGACTGGGAGTAGTACCGGTGCAAAGCTGGGGGCAGGATGGGAGTAGTAGTAGGAAGTCGGAGGTAAGATGGAAATAGTGTGGAGCAGGAGCAGGATGAGAGTAGTAGTGTGGAGCATGGAGAGGATGGGAGTAGTAGTGGGAAGCAGGGGACAGGATGGGAGTAGTAGTGGGAAGCAGGGGATAGGATGGGAGTAGTAGTGGGAAGCAGGGGACAGGATGGGAGTAGTAGTGGGAAGCAGGGGATAGGATGGGAGTAGTAGTGTGGAGCAGAGGACAGGAATAGTAGAAGTGGAAAGCTGTGGGCAGAATTTGAGTATAAATTGGAAGCTGGGGGAAGAATGTGAATAGTAGTTGGGATGCAGGGGGCTGATGTTAGTATTACTGGGAAGCAGAGGGCAGGTTAGAGTAAGTTGAAGAATCACCTCTGCTCCGGGGTTCACCTGCTCTCTGCTGCTCCGAGATCTTGGCGCTATCCCTCTCTCCATGGACAGGGAAGACTCGGCTGACAGTATACTCACACAGGACAGACAGCCTTACTCTGTGTGATGAGAAAGTCTGTGTCCCACTCCTCTGGCACCTACTCCATCCCAACCTCATAGCCCTCTTCTTCAGCAACCCTGGGGGATGGCCTGATACAGAGAAAAAGGGGTGGAGAGGTGGCAATGGCTTACCGAGGTCCCAGAGAAACCCCATAGAGAAGATGAGGAGCCAGTAGCTTCTGGTTGTGTTCCCTAGTGGAACACAAATCACGGAAGCATAGCAGCAGGCCTGCAGGTACATGTGGCCGGCCCAGCAGAGGTTTTACAAATTGACCAATCCACCCCAGGGTGTTAGTACCAAAAATAAGGAAGACTATACCTCCAGGTGTACTTTATATAGACAAATAGCGATGAAAGGAGACCTGATTGGTCAAATCAAACTTGTTCTCCTGAATTTATGTGTCAATTTCTAAACTGCTGCTTTCTACACTGTTGATTTCCTCTTCTCCTGCACACCATTCACCAATATTGACCTTCACAACAGTTTGTATGTATGTATGTATATATATATATATATATATATATATATATATACTGTATATATATATATATATATATATATATACTGTATATATATATATATATATATATATATATATAAAACCACTCCATTAGTGACACCACCTCTGTAATTACCATCTATACACTGATGACGCCCATATCTACCACTCGTCACCTGACCTCTGCCTTCCTGTATTAACTTTGCAGTCAGCATAAGTAGCAAGTCTCAGTTTAACCTGATAAGCTGGAATCTATGTCCATGAGAATAAGCTGCACAGTAGTGATATACTGAAGAGGCACTATGCGTATTTCTGTTGAGCAATGACAAAGGCAATGTGTTTTACTGGAAAACAGGTTGCTACCTTGAATCCCGAAATGGATGCCAGGAGATATCACCGTGTTGAGATGTCAAAACAGGGCTTACCAATGCCAATCACTCCAGTCATGCATACTATGGATGAGCAGATGTTTGAAATTGCTACATGGCTGTGCATGGTCACGTTGGGGGCAGAGTTGCTGATGCGTTTCATCTTCAGGGCTGGTGTTTTCCAAAGTTACTGGATCTGTCTGCTCCTTTTATCCCCCATAGATTACACCTCCACAATGACAGCATTTGCTACAGCAGCTGATTAATTAGAATGCCTCATACTTTAAAAGGAACCCACACTTGTTACTAAGTGCAACTTTAATTATACTTATCAGAGAATAATACATGAGCAATACAGGATACAAAAATAAATAAATAAGGCATAATTAAAATAATAAAATTATAAAGAGTAATAAATAAAACACTGTTGCATATTATATTATTCTCGGAGTTAAGAATATCATTAATTCATATACTACTGTATATTCTTAATTTAATAGTTTTTCAAGGACACTTCCAGATTTACATTTTAATTTGTATAATGTCTTTTTCTTTCTTTTTAATTTGATTCATTATTTCATATTTTTATTCTATTTTTGTCATAATTTGTAGGAAATCTTTTTGTTATTGATTTCATGTACCGACGAGTGAGTATAACTCAGAGTGTGTATTTTTATACTCAATAAATTATGGTTATTTTTACAAATGGCTATCCTGTTTGGTATATTTTCTATATCCCGATGCTGGTGTCCTTTGTGTGTTTTTTTTTTTTTTATTACTATTTTGGAAGATCGGTAACTTCCCACTTAACACGCCTGGCTGCAGGGTTACAGTCATTTTAATTCATGTTATATTCTACTGACTTTTCTCGAACTCAGCACTTTTGTTCCAAATGTTCTCAAAGTCTTTCTTTGAGAATGCCTCAAAAGAGGCTAAACTAGCAAAGATGTTTCAATTGTGCATTTCTAAGGTTGCTTATTCTCCTTATATGTTTTTTATTTAATTTTTTATTTTCTGGAAGTGCTGAGTATTCATCTCCAACACACTGGTTGCTAGCCATGGCTGTAGTAGCAGATTTATACCTGACATTTCATAGCGGTCCTTATCTTGCTGGCTTCAGGCTCATAATAATTACAGGGGTGCCCCTCCATCAGCTTCTTCACCCTCTGCCACACTCACATTGACTGGACTGCAGTAAGTCAGAAATGGCTTTATTCATTTTAATAAGAGATCTTTGGAGAAAGGACCCCCAAGTGGATTATCTTTTCCATCGCCGAGACAGTTCTGGTAGTTGAATCTTGCAAGTCCAGGACTCCATTCACAATAACTTTGACTCTTTAGTTCCTATTTCTTATTCATCAGCACTTTTATTGATCCACATTATATATATATATATATATATATATATATACTCGTCCTTATGGCTCGGCACTCCCCTTCTGTAGTTAATTGCCTGCGTGCCTTTACCACAATTAGATAGTATGTGAATGGAACCCCTCCTGTATAGGCAGCAGATACACGGCACAGCACTGCAGGACTCATTACAGTAATACGTTTATTGACGTTTCGGAGCCACACAGGCCCCGTCTTCGGCTGTCCTATTCTGAAGACGGGATCTGTGTGGCTCCGATACGTCAATAAACGTATTACTGTAATGAGTCCTGCAGTGCCGTGTATCCGCTGCCTACACAGGAGGGGTTCCACTGACTGACATACTATATATATATATATATATATATATATGTTTTACATAAGGAGTTATAAAAGCATTGAAGTTGATCGCAGCAGGAATTTTGTTAGCAGTTGGCCAAAACCATGTGCACTGCAGGGGAGGCAGATTTAACATGTGCAGAGAGAGTTAGATTTGGGTGTGGTGTGTTCAATCTGCAATCTAATTTGCAGTGTAAAAATAAAGCAGCCAGTATTTACCCTGCACAGAAACAAAATAAACCTCCCAAATCTAACTTTTTCTGCACATATATTATATCTGCCTCCCCTGCAGTGCACATGGTTTTGCCCAATTGCTAACAAAATTCCTGCTGCGATCAACTTGGAATTACCCCCTAAATCTTTATATTCTATTGGTTTTATAATGAGATGTATTTGATATCAAGGTTTATTTCTGCTATTATTTCTGCATTGTTCAAAAGGGCCAAACCCATGAAAGCTCCGGGTCCTGACAGAGTGTCATCATCTGCCCTAAGAGCATGTGCGGGTCAACTCGCCCCCATATTCACCAAGATCTTCAACAAATCACTGGAGCTACAAAAAGTCCCTTCCTGCCTCAAAAGATCTACTATCGTCCCGGTCCCCAAGAAACCCTCTATCACGAACCTGAACGACTACAGGCCGATAGCACTGACGTCTGTGGTCATGAAAACGTTCGAGCGTCTAGTTTTGAATCACCTGAAAACTGTGGCTGGCCCCCAACTGGACACCCTACAATTCACCTATCGATCGACTCGGTGTGTCGAGAATGCAGTCAACCTGGGCCTGCACTATATTCTACAGCACCTAGACATTCTCGGTACCTATGCGAGGGTCCTGTTTGGCGATTTCAGCTTGGCCTTCAATACAATCGTCCCCAGCCTCCTCCACCCCAAATTACTTTGCCTAGGGGTCCCAGAAGCTAACTGTTCCTAGATAGTAGACTTCCTGACAGATAGAACACAGGTGGTGAAAGCGGGGGAATTCACCTTTCAAGTGTGGTTCATTAGTACAGGGGACCGTCAGGGCTGTGTCCTCTCACCCCTGCTCTTCTCCCTGTACACAAATGACTGCACCTCAGAGGCGCAATCAGTAAAGATCATCAAATTTGCAGATGACACCACCGTCATCGGCCTCATCAAGGACGGGGACGAATCGGCCTATAGACAGGAAGTAGACCGGTTGGCCAAGTGGTGCACCAAAAACCTTGCGCTCAACCCCCTCAAAACTGTTGAGATGGTAGTGGACTTCAGGAAGAAGTCAGCTAGTGCACCTCCGCTAACGATTGCTGACAGTGTGATATCGCTAGTGGACTCCTTCAAGTATCTAGGGACCACAATCTCCCGGGACCTTAAATGGGGGTCCAATGCTGATGCCACTGTCAGGAAAGCGCAGCAGAGATTGTTCTTCCTCAGACAACTAAGGAAGTTCAACATCCCACAGAAGCTTCTGCTCCTCTTCTACTCTGCGATTGTGGAGTCGGTACTGAGCTCCTCGATACTGGTATGGTACAGCTCTGCCAGCGCGAGGGACAGATGCAGGCTCCAAAAGGTGGTCAGAACCGCAGAGAAGATCATCGGGGCCGACCTTCCCTCAGTCAAAGGTCCTGTACCTGTCCAGAGCTAAAAAGCGAGCAAAGAAGATACTAAAAGACCAGCTACACCCTGGCCACAGCATGTTTAACTTGCTTCCTTCAGGCAGGCGTTACAGGGCCGTCCCCTCCAGTTCCACCAGAAGCCTCAAAAGTTTCTTTCCCCAATTGGTCCGCCCGCTGAACTCCTGAACATTGACTGACTACCCTTCACTCCCCCCCCGACCACCTGCTTATCTGTTACCTACTTGGCTGTTGTATAGCAACCCAAAGACAAATTCCTAGTATACGCAAGTATACCTGGCCAATAAAGATGATTCTGATTCTGATTACTTTGCGGGTATAATTTCATTAGTGTATTTGTTGCATTATATCTGTGGATTAAATGTTTTATATCATTTGATACATGCCTTGATATTATTTATTCTGCTACATCAATGCACATCATTTTATTAGCACAATTCCATCCCTACTTTTCTTTAGATATTTTCTGCAATAATTTAATTAATAATAAGAATATTTTGTGGTATCAAGGTTGTGGGTGACAAGACAGGTGCGCTCTTGCAGCTTAAATTGACGTGTGCCAATAAAAGTACAGGCCCGGTATCACTTATGGAATCTATTACAGTTTTTATATTTCCTACCTGGATGTTATTATGTTTATTACATTTAGTGATGCTGACTTTGTTCCTGATCACTGCACATTATATTGATTAGCAGCTAAATCTATGGGGAGGTACTCGATATCCCAGCTGTCGGGATCCCAGCGCTCTACATACTGGCACCGGAATCCCGACCGCTGGGAAACCGACAAATATTTTCCCTCTTTGGGTGTCCAAGACACCCCTGGTGGGAGAATAAATAGTGTGGCACGCTTAGCGTGCCACCGTGCCCGCAGTGTGGTGAGCACAGTAGGAAGCTCTTTTGCGCCCGCCCCACTGCCGGTATTCTGGCGGTCAGGATCCCGACGCCGGTATGCTGGACGCCGGTGTCCCTAGCGCC
This sequence comes from Pseudophryne corroboree, assembly GCF_028390025.1. Taxonomy (NCBI): domain Eukaryota; kingdom Metazoa; phylum Chordata; class Amphibia; order Anura; family Myobatrachidae; genus Pseudophryne; species Pseudophryne corroboree. The sequence continues at coordinate 1,009,377,256 of NC_086444.1, read as the reverse complement.
GGTATACTGTAGTACACCCAAATCTATGTGCTCATGACATTGGACAACTAAGTACAAGTGAACACATAAAGTTGCAGATTTAACAACAAGTGATATTCTTCTTATCACTTGTTACAAATGTTTAATGGTGCTTGCTCCAACCAATCAGCTGGAGCACCATTTAACATTTGTAACAAGTGTTAAAAAGAATATCACTTGTTGTTAAATCAGCCCCTATGTCCTATGCAAATGGAATCTGGTATTAGTGAAGACCAGGACAAGCCTTGCTATATTGGCTGACCTACTAATGACGACAACTACAATAATGTGTGCAGTATTATAATTATTGTTCATTGGTAGGCTTACCATACTATCCCTTTAACTGGGACATTCATGAATTACACAGGTCCTGTGGCTGGCTGACTTCAAGTCTGCATTTCACCTGGTTTTAGACAGCCATGGAAACTGTGTAATTCATAAGTGTCCTGATTTAAAGGGATAGTATGGTAAGCCTATTCATTGGTACATTATGATTCATTTAGTACAGGTTCCATTTAATAGTTGTATTTTTCATCCATAAAACATTCATTTATTTTCTGCTAGGTTATTTAATAAATACATATAATGAGCTACTTACTTTGGCATTTTTTTATATAACCAAAGTGCTTCACTTACTCATTAGGTACTAGGGAGAAACCAAAGTATCAATTAACGGCCAACACCACACCACGAGCTTCAGAAGACCATTTGAAGCTTAGAAATCTCATGTTTTGAAACTGTCAAGACTTAGAAATATCTGAGATATGAATAGACACTGGGGACCTCATTCAGACTTGGATACTATTGTGGTGTGAACATACACCTAAAGTTGTGCACCTAGAAGTATATTTTGAATTGGTAGTGTCCTAAATATACCGTATGAGGATGTAGCTGCATCAAGATAAACTATCCTCATTATGTTAAGCATGATGCCTGCCGGAAAAAAAAAAAGACCAATAAACAAATATTGGTGAGGGAAAAATATGTGCCCCCCAAAAATAAAATAAACTAGCAGCAGCTCTAATGGGTCACTTTTTAACAATAATCTTAATGCTGGTGGTATGTTTCATTTAGTATCACAGTGATACTAAGGAACTCTCTGACGGAATTTAAAATCACTGGTGAAATCCAATGATACCCCCCTCCTCTGATGCAACCTACACTGTGTTGCCAGCAGCCAGGAGTCTAACACTGCCAGCAATGGGCTAATGACTAATATGCGGTGTATGCATGATGTTCTTCAGCACATGTACATTGCAATTCAACCCAGCAGGGACTCAGCAAAGCCTGGAAGCCAGAGAGGCTTTCTGGTTCACCATTGCCGGCAATGGGTACAATACCACTAGCGCCATCTATAGGTGGCATAAGTAGTACAGTCCAAACAACACTAAGCTAAGCTTACTGCTGTGTGCTAAATACTGAACAGTGCTCATAACCCCTTTAGAGAGTGCTTAAATGGAGCCAAGGATCTCCTATGCATACAGCTAATGTGGAGGGATAAACATTAAGAGGTCTCTCCGCAAAAACTGCAACCTGCACCTGGCTATAATTTACCCTCTTATACTTGGACTGCAACATGTTCACAGCTCATAAATGTAGATAGGTCAGCGTTTCTATCATGGGTCCCTGACAAAATATGTTGTCATGTTACATATATTCCTCTTTCTCCTTCTGGATCTATGCTGTGTTACTTGTTCTACCTTGTAGGTTTCTGGATTTTGCTCTTGATGGATATTATAATTTTAGCTACATAAAACTAGCTACAGGGTATGGACACAAAATAACATAAACCACAAATGGTGCCTGCTATGTATGAGAGGTTGCATAGGAAAGATTTATTTAAAATATTAACTGTTTGTGTTGCAAACATTTTCTGAAAAGATATTGCAGAACCTGAACAAATAGATGCCTCTGGTTTTATGTCTTCTATGTGTATTGTGAATCACTTCCCAGAACTTTCTCACTGAGGACAAGTTCACATTCAATTTCCATGTCATCTACTACTGAGTATATTTAGTGTAAAGCAACACTGTGATGTAGTTCCAAATAACTGGACAATTGTACCTACTGACATGCAGAAAAAAACCCCAGATCTTCTGACTGGTCACTATGAGCAGTACGACCTATTTTATTTGCACCAATGTTCATAGCTCTCTAGTAAGACCTGTTGGGAAGACTAGTGAGGCGGACATATAAGGATATATAAGTATAACTGAAAGCTGCTTAAGACTAGGACAAAAATTAACAAACCTTACAATTAGTGATGAGCCCACATGCACCGCACCAGTGATTTATATTTGTTTAAATGGTACAGCAACAAAGGGATTCACCTTTACAGGATAGGAAGGGACAGAACTAGGTTATAAGTAGTGATGAGCGGGTTCGGATCCTCGGGATCCGAACCCCCCCGAACTTCACACATTTTACACGGGTTTGAGGCAAACTCGGATCCTCCCGCCTTGCTCGGTTAACCCGAGCGCGCCCGAACGTCATCATCCCGCGGTCGGATTCAGATTCGTATTCTATATAAGGAGCCGCGCGTCGCCGCCATTTTTCACTCGTACATTGGAGATGATCGTGAGAGGAAGTGGCTGGCGTCCTCTCAGTTTCTATATTCAGTGGGCTGCAAATTGTGCTGCAAATATCTGTGCTCAGTGTGCTGCAAATATCTGTGCTCAGTGTGCTGCAAGTGCAAATATCTACGTTCTCTGCTTGAAAAACGCTCCATAGCTGACTGTGCTCAGTGTGCTGCAAATATCTGTGCTCAGTGTGCTAATTGCTTTATTGTGGGGACTGGGGACCAGCAGTATTATATAGTAGGAGGACAGTGCAGAGTTTTGCTGACCAGTGACCAGTGACCACCAGTATTATACGTTATCTGCCTGAAAAACGCGCCATATCTGTGCTGCATTGTAGTATATAGTAGGAGGACAGTGCAGAATTTTGCTGACCACCAGTATAACTATATATATAGCAGTACGGTACAGTAGTCCACTGCTCTACCTACCTCTGTGTCGTCAAGTATACTATCCATCCATACCTGTGGTGCTTTTCAGTTTTGCACAGTTTGCTGAACACCAGTATATACTATATAGCAGTACGGTACAGAAGGCCACTGCTCTACCTACCTCTGTGTCGTCAAGTATACTATCCATCCATACCTGTGGTGCATTTCAGTTTTGCACAGTTTGCTGACCACCAGTATATACTATATAGCAGTACGGTACAGTAGGCCACTGCTCTACCTACCTCTGTGTCGTCAAGTATACTAGTATCCATCCATACCTGTGGTGCATTTCAGTTTTGCACAGTTTGCTGTCCACCAGTATATAATATATAGCAGTACGGTACAGTAGGCCACTGCTCTACCTACCTCTGTGTCGTCAAGTATACTATCCATCCATACCTGTTGTGCATTTCAGTTTTGCACAGTTTACTGACCACCAGTATATACTATATAGCAGTACGGTACAGTAGGCCACTGCTCTACCTACCTCTGTGTCGTCAAGTATACTATCCATCCATACCTGTGGTGCATTTCAGTTTTGCACAGTTTGCTGTCCACCAGTATATAATCTATAGCAGTAAGGTACAGTAGGCCACTGCTCTACCTACCTCTGTGTCGTCAAGTAAACTATCCATCCATACCTGTGGTGCATTTCAGTTTTGCACAGTTTGCTGACCACCAGTATATACTATATAGCAGTACGGTACAGCAGGCCACTGCTCTACCTACCTCGGTGTCGTCAAGTATACTATCCATCCATACCTGTGGTGCATTTCAGTTTTGCACAGTTTGCTGTCCACCAGTATATAATATATAGCAGTACGGTACAGTAGGCCACTGCTCTACCTACCTCTGTGTCGTCAAGTATACTATCCATCCATACCTGTGGTGCATTTCAGTTTTGCACAGTGTGCTGACCACCAGTATATACTATATAGCAGTACGGTACAGTAGGCCACTGCTCTACCTACCTCTGTGTCATCAAGTATGCTATCCATCCATACCTGTGGTGCATTTCAGTTGTGCGCAGTATATATAGTAGTAGGCCATTGCTATTGATATATTACTGGCATATAATTCCACACATTAAAAAATGGAGAACAAAAATGTGGAGGGTAAAATAGGGAAAAATCAAGATCCACTTCCACCTCGTGCTGAAGCTGCTGCCACTAGTCATGGCCGAGACGATGAAATGCCATCAACGTTGTCTGCCAAGGCCGATGCCCAATGTCATAGTAGAGAGCATGTAAAATCCAAAAAAATAAAGCTCAGTAAAATGACCCAAAAATCTAAATCAAAATAGTCTGAGGAGAAGCGTAAACTTGCCAATGTGCCATTTACGACACGGAGTGGCAAGGAACGGCTGAGGCCCTGGCCTATGTTCAAGGCTAGTGGTTCAGCTTCACCTGAGGATGGAAGCACTCATCCTCCTGCTAGAAAACTTAAAAGAGTTAAGATGGCAAAAGCACAGCAAAGAACTGTGCATTCTTCTAAATCACAAATCCCCAAGGAGAGTCCAATTGTGTCGGTTGCGATGCCTGACCTTCCCAACACTGGACGGAAGAGGTTGCACCTTCCACCATTTGCACGCCCCCTGCAAGTGCTGGAAGGAGCACCCGCAGTCCAGTTCCTGATAGTCAAATTGAAGATGTCACTGTTGAAGTACACCAGGATGAGGATATGGGTGTTGCTGGCGCTGGGGAGGAAATTGACAAGGAGGATTCTGATGGTGAGGTGGTTTGTTTAAGTCAGGCACCCGGGGAGACACCTGTTGTCTGTGGGACGAATATGGCCATTGACATGCCTGGTCAAAATACAAAAAAAATCAGCTCTTTGGTGTGGAATTATTTCAACAGAAATGCGGACAACTGATGTCAAGCAGTGTGTTGCCTTTGTCAAGCTGTAATAAGTAGGGGTAAGGACGTTAACCACCTAGGAACATCCTCCCTTATACGTCACCTGGACCGCATTCATCAGAAGTCAGTGACAAGTTCAAAAACTTTGGATGACAGCGGAAGCAGTCCACTGACCACTAAATACCTTCCTCTTGTAACCAAGCTCCTGCAAACCACACCACCAACTCCCTCAGTGTCAATTTCCTCCTTAGACAGGAAAGCCAATAGTCCTGCAGGCCATGTCACTGTCAAGTCTGACGAGTCCTCTCCTGCCTGGGATTCCTCTGATGCATCCTTGAGTGTAACACCTACTGCTGCTGGCGCTGCTGTTGTTGCTGCTGGGAGTTAATCGTCATCCCAGAGGGGAAGTCGGAAGACCACTTGTACTACTTCCAGTAAGCAATTGACTGTCCAACAGTCCTTTGCGAGGAAGATGAAATATCACAGCAGTCATCCTGCTGCAAAGCGGATAACTCAGGCCTTGGCAGCCTGGGTGGTGAGAAACGTGTTTCCGGTATCCACCATTAATTCACAGGCAACTAGAGACTTGATTGAGGTACTGTGTCCCCGGTACCAAATACCATCTAGGTTCCATTTCTCTAGGCAGGCGATACCGAAAATGTACACAGACCTCAGAAAAAGAGTCACCAGTGTCCTAAAAAAAGCAGTTGCACCCAATGTCCACTTAACCACGGACATGTGGACAAGTGGAGCAGGGCAGACTCAGGACTATATGACTGTGACAGCCCACTGGGTAGATGTATTGCCTCCCGCAGCCAGAACAGCAGCGGCGGCACCAGTAGCAGCATCTCGCAAACGCCAACTCGTTCCTAGGCAGGCTACGCTTAGTATCACCGCTTTCCATAAGAGGCACACAGCTGACAACCTCTTACGGAAACTGAGGAACATTATCGCAGAATGGATTACCCCAATTGGACTCTCCGGGGGATTTGTGACATCGGACAACGCCACCAATATTGTGCGTGCATTACATCTGGGCAAATTCCAGCACGTCCCATGTTTTGCACATACATTAAATTTGGTGGTGCAGAATTATTTAAAAAACGACAGGGGCGTGTAAGAGATGCTGTCGGTGGCCCGAAGAATTGCGGGCCACTTTTGGCATTCAGCCACCGCGTGCCGAAGACTGGAGCACCAGCAAACAGTCCTGAACCTGCCCTGCCATCATCTGAAGCAAGAAGTGGTAACGAGGTGGAATTCAACCCTCTATATGCTTCAGAGGATGGAGGAGAAGCAAAAGGCCATTCAAGCCTATACATCTGCCTATGATATAGGCAAAGGAGGGGGAATGCACCTGACTCAAGCGCAGTGGAGAATGATTTCAACGTTGTGCAAGGTTCTGCAACCCTTTGAACTTGCCACACGTGAAGTCAGTTCAGACACTGCCAGCCTGAGTCAGGTCATTCCCCTCATCAGGCTTTTGCAGAAGAAGCTGGAGACATTGAAGGAGGAGCTAAAACAGGGCGATTCAGCTAGGCATGTGGGACTTGTGGATGGAGCCCTTAATACGCTTAACCAGGATTCACGGGTGGTCAATCTGTTGAAATCAGAGCACTACATTTTGGCCACCGTGCTCGATCCTAGATTTAAAACCTACGTTGTATCTCTCTTTCCGGCAGACACAAGTCTGCAGAGGTTCAAAGACCTGCTGGTGAGAAAATTGTCAAGTCAAGCGGAACATGACCCGTCAACAGCTCCTCCTTCACATTCTCCCGCAACTGGGGCTGCGAGGAAAAGGCTAAGAATTCCGAGCCCACCCGCTGGCGGTGATGCAGGGCAGTCTGGAGCGAGTGCTGACATCTGGTCCAGACTGAAGGACCTGCCAACGATTACTGACATGTCGTCTACTGTCACTGCATATGATTCTGTCACCATTGAAAGAATGGTGGAGGATTATATGAGTGACCGCATCCAAGTAGGCACGTCAGACAGTCCGAACATATACTGGCAGGAAAAAGAGGCAATTTGGAGGCCCTTGCACAAACTGGCTTTATTTTACCTAAGTTGCCCCTCCTCCAGTGTGTACTCCGAAAGAGTGTTTAGTGCAGCCGCTCACCTTGTCAGCAATCGGCGTACGAGGTTACTTCCAGAAAATGTGGAGAAGATGATGTTCATCAAAATTAATTATAATCAATTCCTCCGTGGAGACATTCACCTGCAATTGCCTCCAGAAAGTACACAGGGACCTGAGATGTTGGATTCCAGTGGGGACGAATTAATAATCTGTGAGAAGGGGGATGTACACAGTGAAAGGGGTGAGGAATCGGATGATGAGGAGGAGGTGGACATCTTGCCTCTGTAGAGCCAGTTTGTGCAAGGAGAGATTGATTGCTTCTTTTTTGGTGGGGGCCCAAACCAACCAGTCATTTCAGTCACAGTCGTGTGGCAGACCCTGTCACTGAAATGATGGGTTCGTTAAAGTGTGCATGTCCTGTTTATACAACATAAGGATGGGTGGGAGGGCCCAAGGACAATTCAATCTTGCACCTCTTTTTTCTTTCATTTTTCTTTGCATCATGTGCTGTTTGGGGACTATTTTTTTGAAGTGCCATCCTGTCTGACACTGCAGTGCCACTCCTAGATGAGCCAGGTGTTTGTGTCGACCACTTGTGTCGCTTAGCTTAGCTATACAGCGACCTTGGTGCACCTCTTTTTTTCTTTGCATCATGTGCTGTTTGGGGACTATTTTTTAAATCTGCCATCCTATCTGACACTGCAGTGCCACTCCTAGATGGGCCAGGTGTTTTTGTCGGCCACTTGTGTCGCTTAGCTTAGCCATCCAGCGACCTTGGTGCACCTCTTTTTTTCTTTGCATCATGTGCTGTTTGGGGACTATTTTTTGGAAGTGCCATCCTGTCTGACACTGCAGTGCCACTCCTAGATGGGCCAGGTCTTTGTGTCGGCCACTTGGGTCGCTTAGCTTAGTCACACAACTACCTCATTGCGCCTCTGTTTTCCTTTGCATCATGTGCTGTTTGGGAACTATTTTTTGGAAGTGCCATCCTGTCTGACACTGCAGTGCCACTCCTAGATGGGCCAGGTGTTTGTGTCGGCCACTTGGGTCGCTTAGCTTAGTCATCCAGCGACCTCGGTGCAAATTTTAGGACTAAAAATAATATTGTGAGGTGTGAGGTGTTCTGAATAGACTGGAAATGAGTGGAAATTATGGTTATTGAGGTTAATAATACTATGGGATCAAAATGACTCCCAAATTCTATGATTTAAGCTGTTTTTGAGGGTTTTTTGTAAAAAAACACCCGAATCCAAAACACACCCGAATCCGACAAAAAAATTTCAGGGAGGTTTTGCCAAAACGCGTCCGAATCCAAAACACGGCCGCGGAACCGAATCCAAAACCAAAACACAAAACCCCAAAAATTTCCGGTGCACATCACTACTTACAATCAAGAGTCAATAAAATGGATCTAAACAAGCAGATCAGAGACAATAATCATTGCTTGCCTACTTGACCTCAAATTAATCTTTACCTTGATCTGGGTCAGTCTTCCCCTGTGCCAGTACGATGATTTATTTAGTTCCCTAAAATCCAAAAAGGTAATTAAATATTCTAAAAATCCCATTTATATCCAATATTTTTGAACGATAGATAGATAGATAGATAGATAGATAGATAGATAGATAGATAGATAGATAGATTTGGGTCTAAAGGGAATATTAGATCATTCATGAACCAATGAGGTATGTGCTGGGGACATGAAGAAACTGGACTTGGATCATCATGTGGTCAGTTCTGAGTGGTCAACCTGAGGAAGAAATGTTCAACATCATCATTAGATGCATCATACACATTCCTAGACCCCTTAGTAACATAGCAAAAGTAATAGTCTAAACAACATGCCAAAATTCCACAGTGTTAGGTACTCATAAACTTGATACAAATGAGTGATATATATCACTGGTACATGAACCATAAATATATGAGCAGGAAACTCAAGTGAACAGCACTGTGGTTCTGAATTTATTTTTTCTTCCTTTAACAGTTTTAAGAGGATTTAAACAAGAAAATTGCAGCTGTGGAAAAAGTAACAAATCACGGCAGTAGTTACACGCAGAGAGAAATATGGCAGTGTGTTTGAGCCTAATCATGCATTAAACTACGGTAATGGGGGAGCTTGAGATAAATTGTGTTACAGCTAAGTCTGTAACTGCGACTAATGCTCAGATGAGGTAAATAAGAAACACAACTGGATTTGAAACCTTATGAGCTCCCACACTCCTATACATCACTTTATAAAAATGCATTATTTTCCCAAGCATAACCCATAGCATGACTGTAATGCTAAAGAGTAAAACAGCTCAGTCACTGTACAAAGGGGAAACAAGCCCCCATGGCTCTGCAGCCACAAGCCAACCTGTAATTACAAAGCAAACACGGATGAAATATTGGATTGGTTTCACTAGTGACAAGATCTACGGTTTTTGCCGCCAATTTGTTTGTGCAGCACTATTTAAGGGCACTTGATTGAGGAAATGTTGAAAATAGCAGTTAGGGTTTCCCTAATGAGACCTCTAGAGGAAACTAAGAAACATTGAAAGCTCAAGGAAGATGAAGAGCCAGAGGAGGGTGTATTAACCCTTTATAACCTTCAGATCTAGTGCTATGAAGAATGTTTGCATCTAACAAAATATATAAGCAAATATTCCACTTTTTGTCTCCTTAATGCATGTGTGCCTAAGTTACTTGTCATAAGTGTTTTTACCAAGCTTTTAAAATGTATTAGTAACCTAGATTAAATATTAATAGTGTACATTTATAGATAATTGACCAATGTGTGTGTTCTGTTTATGTCTTATCACTTGTGTCCCCAGAAATATAGCACATCTGATATGCTTGCAGAGACTAGCCCGAAGTAAGAAAGAGGGAGACAGAAAGGAAATTAGACTTAAAAATATCAAAAGAAACTGTGGAATTTGTTAGTGTAAAGTTTGTATTTCCATATATGTATATATATATATATATATATATAGAGAGAGAGAGAGAGAGAGAGAGAGAGAGAGTGTTTTATTTATTTGTTTGTTCACTTCACATTTACTAAGGCGTGAAAGCTTAATTTTATTAAAGGCTTCATCACATTATGTATTTAGTTCACTTGTAATATGCTTTATAGCAATTTTGCAGTGTCGAAAAAAAAACCTGATAAGCTAATTTGCACAGAACTTGTGAGACAATTATGAGAAAAGTCAGGCATGTGAAGAACAGTATTCCTGCCAGGTCACCCAACCCAGACCTGCATGTTGTCTATATTTCAGTAAGTAATTAACATTGCTTTTACATCACTACAACAGTGTTCTTTATTTTTATTTGTTTTAACAGTTTCTTATATAGCGCAGCATATTATGTTGCGCTTTACAATTAGAACAACAGTAATAGATCAAAACTGGGTAAAACCAGACAGACATAGAGGTAGGAAGGCCCTGCTCACAAGCTTACAATCTTTGGTTATTGTGACTTTTCACTGATGATATAGTTATACAACTACTAATCCTTTATATTTCTCCTTTTACTTTTTTATTATTTTCATTCTTGTTTTTTTTTCATATTTTATATTTTGTTTTATCTCAGTAAAGTTTCACTGTTCTAGTCTGCTTTTCGCTAGACAATAATAAAGGTAGAGTAATTAAAAAATATGTTTAATAAAACTGTCCACAGACATTGGAACATGTGATCAAGAACAAAATTGTGGCAGCTTTGTATACAACTAAGAAAAGAAGGGAATGAGACTGTTTATATGGTAGAGTGAATAACATGGCAGTATTTGGCCATAAACAACACAAAAACATTACCAGCAAGTAAGGTATAAGAAATATACTGAAATATAAAAACATACTACAGTTCAATTCAAATCCTTACAACACATTAATCGAAGGATAATATTAAAGGAAAGAAAGTATAGGGAGAAGAAATATGTGTAACACTATACATAATGTTAGATCTACTAAATCGTGAACTTTATTACTGATTTGATTAAATAATGACATGGGTTAAGGAGTGCATTTAAAAGAAAATACGTTCACATGATATCAGGTACCTGTATTTAGATATTCTGGCACGTCTTTAAATAAGACTAACTACAAAATTGATTTTCATTGTTTGCTTTTCCCTTGTCATGAAATAAGTCAATGAAACCTATATATGCCACTGGTAAATGTTACCTCAGGTAAACACAATCTTCCAAGTCTCTTATAAAGATATGGAAACTGTTGCATCCTAGTGGTCACCATTAGTACTGCAGGTACACATCTCTACTTGCAGAATATACGGAATTGATAACAAGACTTTAAGTGAACAAAAAGCAAAAAAACTTCAACACACACATTACATACAACATAATCTCTGCATTATGAAGCTATCTAACATCAATGTCCAAACAGTATTATTCATTTTCTGTGTGGAAAGTATATGAATTTAGCCTGCTTCCTCCCAGTCATTTTCATGTTAGATAAGTTACTTTGAGCAACAAAAATAGGATTCATTTCATAGGGATGAATCAACCAGTGACTGTGTCCAGCTGCTATTTGTTCACAAGCCTCTTCAATGGCAATTTTACTGTGACAGTCCATAGCTGTTGTGCATGCTGGCAGGGTATTATGGGACTTCTAGTTCCACAACAGCTGGGGTAACACAGTTTGAGGAAATCACCATAACATTAAACCAAAATTGCCATATCCCAATAAAACCTCTTGTGCAAATACAAGGTATGCAGATTGATCCAGTTGAATGTTCAACTTTATTCCATTTATAATTGGCAGCACAAAGGTATAAAGTCTGCCTAAATATATAAATAGAAAATATATTGGATTTGATGCCAGAAACCAAATCTAATGAGTTAGCAGTCCTCTCCGCGAGTCTGTTTTATTGTTGTGCGTGGTATTTAACACAACCCAGAATTGTATGTTTACTACACAATGCCTTCCTCCTGATAAGATGTATTTTGGGTAATGTGTAACATTGTGAGCTTTGGGCCTGGCTATCCCACTGTGCCTCCTTACTGCTGTCTTGCTTTATTTCTAGGGCTGAAATTCAGCATGAAAGGAGATCAGAGAGTGCAGGAGGGCCTTGTAACAGGAGAGTGACCAAATGACCTATTGGCTGATTATATGTCATTAACTGGAGACTCCACGTATCTAAATTACCGAAAGGACCTCACTCAGCCAGGTCAATTATCCTTACATACATTTAACAAGGTTCCTACTGCTAAAAATACTGAGCGCTGCCATGTTTTACCATGTGTCAAAAATAGCCATCCTCTGGGGTGTTTATTTGTGCAAACAGAAAAATAGGTGTAGTTATATCGTCCGCTACATACAGAGCCGTGTAGTCTGCTGTGACTAATTTCTCAGTGCTAACCAAATAGCCATAAAGAGAGAAATAGTGAGAGGAAAGACAAATGGGATATATGAGTTTGACAAAGACACGCACACATATAGTGTGTGTGTGTGTGTGTGTGTGTGTGTGTGTGTGTGTGTGTGTGTGTGTGTGTGTGTGTGTGTGTGTGTGTGTATATATTACGTGTCATACCCTTGTTTGTACCGATTTTCAGATCGGCAGTGTTAGAGGGTATGAGATGTTATATTATATATTTATATTACGGACTCTATTAGTAAAAAAAAAAAAAATGTTTGTTATTGTGTTGTGTGTAATAATTAAAGTCTATGGTATTCTCTTGTCTTATGTCTTAATATAAAGGCATGCATAACCGTAAAGAATTTGGATAATAGCATATAAGATTACATGTACAAGTGTCCTACGATTGAGAGATTGCATTATTTTATTATGTGACAAAATTATATATATTTTCAAATGATGTATGTTGTAAACAATGAGCGATACTGTATCATAATATTGCTGAAAACAAATCGCGAACAAACATTATCTGTCCTAGGTAGCAGCATAACGTACTTATAATGGCCATTTGCTAATGAGATGATGAGATAATACATACACCTGGAATCCGGCAGGATGCACCTGACCACACTGTATGAAGTGTAGGGAATCTTGCTGACTAGTGCAAATACTGAATTCACAGTCCCCAGGCAAAGCTAATTTACTGATATTAGTATTGATTTGGTTACAGCAAATTTTAGCTTCTACTTAGCAATTCCACAAACAGGTATTTACATTTTTCCAGCATGTTAGACTTCACACCACAAATATGTGTCTGAAGTATTTCTGGAGCGCAAACTACAAAGTTAGACATTTATCATAGTGACGAGGTGCTTGTTCTTTTTTTCAAAAATATCTAAAAGTCAAAACAGTCCACTGATATACCTGCAAATGTGTGTCAGCCATCTAGTACAGCTGCATGTAACCTGCATGGTGCACTTCTGTAACGCAGAACAACTAGCCATAGTCATTACAGAAATAACACATTCAACAGTTCCTTTTCTTTTTTGTTTTTTTCTACTGGATATTAAAACTCTGCACACATGTGGTGATACATTCAATACGTATATGTGCATCCCGGCGATATAGACAGTATAATTAGAGAGCTATACAAACGTATATTATATATGTGCGCATAAAAGGCCTTGCATTAAAGTGTATAGAATAGAACAACAGTATATAGGAGAAAAGAACCAACTACCTAGGTCACAAGAGTAAGAACTAAGTGGAATAACGAAGACAAGTAGGGAATGACCTCCATTAGAGAAGATAAAAGGTTAGAGTATAAAATGATGTGGCGAGAAAACTGTAATTGACTATCTATCTATCTATCTATCTATCTATCTATCTATCTATCTATCTATCTATATATATATATATATATATATATATATATATATATATGTCTCGATTAGGCCTGTCTTTAATTTCCTACCACTGATATATGAAGACTACCTGATACATGTAACTGACGCGCCTGTAAGTAACGACTTATTTGGGAAGATTCCTTTTATTAGTTATTCCGGTGAACACAGATGTATTTTAATAAGTTCTTATCTTGCACAATTATCATAATTTAAAACTTAAAAAAACATTTTATCTCCGTAGGTCTGAGTTGGTTTCTGCTTTTCTTTCTAGATGTTAAAATCAATCAGAATATAACATAAGTATTGCATTACTGTTTCCTCCATGTAGTGCTACTGGTAATGGAAAATTAACATTGGAAGCACTTTTTTATTGCTTTTTACTGCCTACTTTCGTTCCTCTCATCTCCGTAGATGTTATCTGAGCGTTTTGGAGGCTATCCTCGCATTAAGGAGAAAGGTAACATGTGCTGGGGACCGGTCCAGGGCTTGATCCTGCACAATGAGAGTATCAGCAACTTACCCTTCAGCACCTTCTTCAGCAATACAGCAGCAGCCGCTTGCAATGCACTGAGAACTCATTCTGGACTCTGCCAGTACTGATATTGGTAAACTGTTCACTTCCCCAGAGGTCTCTATCAATGACAGCTTATCACTATAATATGGTCAAAGAATACCTAGTTTATGAAATAAACACCTCAGCATAATTAACCAAAATATATGTTATTAAACACAAGCATCTATTTTTCTATCTCATATCTGTATGTGTATCTGATGATGGCTCGATTAAATACAATTTTCAATTTATAACCAATGCATATGTGTAGTCGGTTCTGTCAGAAATGGTTCAGTGTCACCTGTAACTGCTGCTAGTACAATTCTACACCTATGCTGGGAACCACCTCTATTGGCGTGTTTTACACACACACACACACACACACACACAAAGAAAAAGCAGGTTAATTATAATTAATTTTGGTAAACTCTATGACATGGAATATATATGTAAGGATATTAGCAAATGTTTGGCCAAATATAGGGGCCCACTCACCACATCAAGGTGAACCCCATCAGATGGGTCCCTATCATCCCTAACACTAAGACATTATATCAACTTATCAAGGACTTACCACAATAGTAATAGTACTGTAATATGTAATAACTAGCAATGCAGGAACCTGTGCTGATCAAAATCACCTAAGGTCCAAATGGTGGGCTGTTAATACCAAGCAGAAAGAGGCTCAGCTTTCAATTGTACACTATATTCACAAATATAGACGAAGGAGGGGGGGGGGGGGGGAGAGCTGCTTAGACTTGGACTAATATAATTTTATTTAAACATGATAATATATCATTTTTATTTACAGGAGAACTAATTTCTACAAAAAAAAAATCTGTTCTTTTTGGAAAAAGTAATATTACGTTTTTTAATCAAGAAGGAGATTGAGAACTATGACCATTTCTCACCCACTGCATTTAATAATATGAATCTGTGGATATATGTACAGTTATTTCACAAGGTAACTATATCTGCCAACAATACCTTTTAAGTTATCTGCTAATATTATATTGCATATAGAAATGACAACTTCCTTAGCATTTAGAGAAAATCAATACACAAGTATTATTAGCATTTCATAATAGATTAGTATTTTAAAATATAACTGTGTTGTATTAAGATACTGTAAACACATCAACCAATGATACAATAAAAGTAATACGTATTTGTAATAAACTGAATAATCAGTAATACAGGTTACCAGAAATACTTTATCTATCAGTCTATGCATCACAATAGCTTCCAAGCTGCTTGGAAAACAATGTTTTGAGCACAGTCGTTATTTAAGCACTCATGTTTAATAAAGCAGTTTAAATACATGAATAATGTATCTGTACATACGTTGCAGTACAAGTGACACTATAAAGAACCATAACAAATATAACTATACTATGGTATTACTTAATATATATGACAACAGTATTCCCTTAGCTTCACGTTAGCTGAATATTCGACAGTGCATTCAAATAATATATAAATAGATCTTCAACAAAATATGTTGTCTATAGGAAAGCAATTACATTTCATGACATACAAGAAAACAAGCTAAAAATAGAAATATTTATAAATGATTACAAATAACGTAATAAAGTGCTACCATCTCGACATTACTTTCTCTCCAAAGTTCAAATAAACTAAATCCAATAAAAATTAGATATAATTAAATAATATATGACGGCAGGATTACACGTTGCTTCCAGAATTCACCGGAAAGAATACTGTACCTGAATTGGATTTATCCAGTTTATTTGAAATTGTAGTGGTGTTTAAATAAGTATACATAAATATATATAACATGTAATACTGTAAAGCATCTGCTACACACTTGCATTAACCTCTGTCCGGTACACGATTTTTTTCCTCCTTTTAATTATATTATGGTTATGCAGAGGCAGCCAATCCTGGAGGAGAAGTCCTACAATTAGCAAAGTGAACATAAAAAAAAAGTTTATTGCTGAGCATGTAAGTCCCTCCCTTATTCTTCCTGGATTGGATAGAACAGGCTCTGACGACATATATTAACCCGAGCTTCCCTAAAGATGTAGCTGTACGTGGAGATTGTACTTGGAAATAGTGCCAGTGCTGAGTGCTTACTGCAGGACTATGGGCTGCAGGGAAGACACTGAGAGATACCAGTAATAATAATCTATATATGACCATAAGCAGAACTGGGGGGACACGTGCTGACACCCCAGTCACTGGCATTGCTCTGTGCTGCAGACTGAATGTACATTTGCTGCTTAGATTCGACTGAGGCACAGGAAATGGTTGCCAGCTCACAGTGAAACCCTATGCTGCTGCTGCTGCAACATCCCTTTGGGAACTATGGAGAAGACCTGCTGTGAGTAACAGATCTCTGCTAAACAAGTTCACCTCATGCAGCTGTTTTTGTGGGAGGATCGCAATGGACCCTGACAGCACCCATGAAGTACCCAATGCCTACTAATACTTGAATCTGCAATCCCCCTTTACTCTGAGAGCCCTGGGTGCAGCCGATATCAATATAGTATCTGCTTTATAATCGGCTTGCATAGCATACAGATTGTTGATCCCTTTGCAAACAGAAGATTGGGGATTTACCTATGGAGATCTGGAGATAGACATTCCTCACCCAGAATATATCTATTTATATACCTAGACCTGCTGTGGTAGGAGTCACAGCCCCTGGGAGAAGGACTGGGCGGTAGGTGCTATGAGCTTGGTAGGGGGCTTCCCTCACCACCCGGTGGTGCACCATGACGGGTACCCGTTTGCAGCTGCAGCAGCGGCCGCGGCCAGTCGCTGCCACGAAGAGAACCCTTACTTCCATGGCTGGCTCATCAGCCACCCCGAGATGTCTCCCCCCGACTACAGCATGGCACCGTCCTATAGCCCGGAGTACGCCAATGGCGCGGCCGGCCTGGACCACTCCCATTACGGGGGTGTCCCGGGAAGCGGGCCCGGTGGCTTAATGCAGAGGCCTGTGAAACGCCGGGGCACCGCAAACCGCAAAGAGAGGCGGCGGACTCAGAGCATCAACAGTGCCTTCGCCGAGTTGCGGGAGTGTATCCCCAACGTGCCCGCCGACACAAAGCTCTCCAAGATCAAGACGCTGCGCCTGGCCACCAGCTACATCGCCTACCTCATGGACCTGCTGGATAAGGACGAGCAGAGCGGGGAGACGGAGGCCTTCAAGGCGGAGATCAAGAAGACAGATGTGAAGGAGGAGAAGAGAGGAAGAAAGAGCTGGTCAGTATACAGGACACCATCTCCCCCTATTTACCAATTATGTGTGACCAGCATACAGTATGTGGCTGCTTACAGCAACCCATCCCTCACATCATTACATAATTTATTATATTACTCTACTCAGAATTATATTACACTAACTACATATTACTATATTACACTAGCTACTTCTAACTATATTACACTAATAACAACTATATTACACTTTAACTATATTATACTGACTGCTTCTAACTATATTACACTAACTACTTATAACTAGCTACTTATAATTATATTACACTAGCTACTTAAAGCTAGATTACACTACTTTAACTATATTACACTAACTACTTATAAATATATTTACAGTAACTAATTATATCTATATTACAATAACTTGGTACAGGTTATCAATAAACTATTATAACCACTGACACATTATTATAACTAAATATAGACATGTAAATACTACTGCAACTAACGTCACTAACCAGAGAAATCGTAAAATATACTGTATGAAAATGTGTGATATATATATATATATATATCTATTGACAAGTATTCTCTGTTATACTTAAATAGTCATCTAGATAGCACTATAGCTAAAGAAATAGCAACATAGATTTTAGTATAACTAATAACATATCGATAGTAAATATATAAATGTATCTTTATGCAAACGTACATTTTTTTCTAATCTGATGCAGATATAAAAAAAAAAATAACAACGCTCCTTATTTTTCCATATCAATTATCTAACTACAATACATATAATCTAAATATATATATAATATACGCACACACATATACACACACTTATGGTGTGTGTGTGTGTGTGTGTGTGTGTGTGTGTGTGTGTGTGTGTGTGTGTGTGTGTGTGTGTGTGTGTGTGTGTGTGTGTGTGTGTGTGTGTGTGTAAGAAATCAGTGCAATTTGTTTGCTAAATTAAATATCCAGTTCTGGATAAATCTACGTATGTATGTATGTATGTATGTATGTATGAATGTGTCTTAGGTAGGAAACAATATATCACAGAAGTACACTTTATTAATGTTGCTGAGCAGCCATTGATTTCAACTCTGGAGATTGCAGTATTCCTCTATGTAAAGATTATTTTTCCTGTAAAAAGAGGAAGATCGTTTACCATAATTACCGTTTAGCTGCACAAATGTTATAGTTTATAAATTAAACAGTTTGTAATCAGTGAGAGATGTAGATTTATTTCCCATCAGTCCCACGTACACATGTGCTGTATTTATTTACTTATTGCTATGTTTAGTGGAAATTGCAACTGTCATCCATCTTGCTGGAATATGTATTGTGTATTCAGTCCTGTACTGCCGAATGTATTCCTCTTGATTTATTATTACATTGATTTTTACAAAACTTTAAAATTAAGTAAAACAAAACCACTTACAAACTTGTTTTCTACCAAACATAAAATGAGTTAAAAAAAAAAAAAGATAACGCTACATATTCATACGTTAGGTATTATTATTATTATTATTATTATTATTATTATTATTATTATTTTACAGTAATGCGCAATTTTAAGCACTGTAATTTGAGCTAACGGAATTACAGTATATTTTTTTATTGCAGATAAATGTTACACTATTTTCGACTGCATAAATATCATTTAACATAATCTGTGAAAGGGGATTATAGTGCAGTTATATTAAAGATTTATTTCACCGTGGAAGTGAGTGTGATTTTAGTGCAGGACAGACAAGGCCCAGGATAAAATAACACACAGACTGCAGGAGAAGATTAATAACACATCTTACAATCATTTTCTGTATGTAGTAACGATTCAGTTCCTCCTCTGATTATGTTTCCATTATGTTTTCCGTTGCCTCCTTTTAGAATGAACTCTTGAAAAACACAGTTAGTAGCAACGATAAGAAAACTAAAGGAAGGACTGGCTGGCCACAGCATGTATGGGCTCTGGAACTTAAACAATGATCCTATGGACTGCAGGATGGAAGACTATATAAATATACGTTCTGAAACGAATGAACTATGTATGGAATCGTCCAATTTATTTATGTGCAATCCCCCCCCCCCCCTCCTCCTGCCCCCCAAAGCACCCTAATTGTGGATCCGTGCAGAGAAGCATTCCATTATATGAAGATTAATCTACAGGTTGGTAAAAGGGGGCTCTTCGCGAATGTTACAGTATTTCTCTGTTTTGTACAGAAAAACACATCGCAGAAAAATAACACACGTGACATCTGTATGTATGTGAAGTGTACTTGATCTAGGAGATATAAATATTTCTGGGATTATTATAAAGAGTATACTGACAGGAACTGCTGCACCGATGTCTCTGTCAGGGGCCTGGGCCGGGCTGCAGCGCAGTGTGGGTTACAGGCCCTCTGTTGTACTGTTGTCAGAGTTGTTGTACTTGTCCTGCTTGTTCAACATTTGAAGGTGTTTCATCTACTTGTTTTTGTGCACTTCCGTCCACACATGTGGAATATAATTAATATTTGAAGGTGTAAAACGTTGTTGTAAGTGATCAATAAACCACTGAGTGTCTTTTTTTGTATACCTTATGTTATATATGTTGTTGTAAAGCCACAGATTACAGAGTACAGAATACGCAATAATCAGCAATCCGTATGTGTGCAAATATGTGTGTGTATGTCTGTCTTCTTAGATATGAGAGAGAGAGAGAGAGAGAGAGAGAGAGAGATGGATGGATAAATACCGTATAATATGTAATAGATAGATAGATAGATAGATAGATAGATAGATAGATATAACATGTATATAGTTTATATGATGTGTGTGTGTGTGTGTGTGTGTGTGTGTGTGTGTGTGTGTGTGTGTGTGTGTGTGTGTGTGTGTGTGTACTTATGTACATACACGTGTGTGTGTGTGTGTGTGTGTGTGTGTGTGTGTGTGTGTGTGTGTGTGTGTGTGTGTGTGTGTGTGTGTGTTTTCTGTTGTTTTATTTATTTATTTCCTTAGGTACTTTATTACAGTGAATTAATAACGACAGACCCCAGTTTAAATAATTTGTCAATTAACTTTTGTCCATTAAGAAAATGTTATGCATGAGATAGATCTGGGTAAGGAATTATTATAAAGTTCTATAGGGATCTAAAGAGGTTTCCCGCTGTATATATATATAAAAGTAAGAGCATAATATATGAGTAAGCATAAAGGAACATCACACATTGGTTTCTTTCCAAAGATCTAGTAGTCGTTTTTAAGGCTAAGGGCGGATTTGCACCAAGCAATAAAAAGATAAGAGAGGCCAGTTCCACCAGGTCCACATGTGTAGGTTGAGGGGTTAGAACAACTGAACTGTGTGTAGTGCCCTTTCCTGTCAGGGGTCAGGGCCGACGTTATTCTGCATGGGCTTGTGCAAGAAGAGACACTTGCTTTTGTTTACAAACAGTCATAGGACATTCACAGCCCGGTATCTATCTACTAAGGGGGAAATGTTATCATGAAATCAAGATTTACAAAACGCTGCACAAACGAGCTAAACTGAGAAAATACCATTGACATCTTCATTTAATTGAACTAACAATACCAGCTGTTTTTATTCTGTGCTTTTCATTTGTATACTGTAAACATGTCTGTACTGTATAGCAAGGGATAGATACAATTTAAAATGAAATCTTGTAGATAGATAGATAGATAGATAGATAGATAGATAGATAGATAGATAGATAGATAGATAGATAGATATGAATAGAGATCTGTGCTACATGTACATGATGCAACTCATGATATAAACATCAGTTGCCGTTTTGGCTGGTACTGGATTTCATATCTAACATTAACAAATAAGCATATTCACACATTTTCACAAATGTACGGTACAAAATTAGGCAGCTTATATATAGTGAATTACCACTTACACAGTTTCCGAGCCCGGGAGTCACAGCTAACACTGTACTGATTCGTCCAATTGTGTGCCTATCACTATAAGCCAGTAATTACCCCAGCAGCCAGTAATTACCCCAGCTTGTCGTTATAAAACTACCAATATGTAGGTAACAGCAGTTGAGATCTGAGTTGTGTTCAATATTATATAATGCTGCTAACCATCTGATTGCACCGAGAATCCCGCTGTGCATACAAATTAAAAGCTCAGAGTTTTAGTAGCTGCAGTGTTTTTGCCAGCTGAGGAAATCTTTTTAATTACTGGGTAATGTGGATGTTGCCGTTTTCTAGAGAGTAATCACTCTCAGAGTAAAATCTCAAGAGCCCTAGACAGGCCGGAGCCAACAAAAATGTAGCTTTTGACGTTAAAAGCTAAATGGTAGAGCAGGTCTGCATAGGGTAACATGATTGCTAGATTGGGATGTCAGTGTTTGGCCTTTGGTAGCCTTGCAGAGCAAGACCATAGCTTGGTAGAACTGGCAACTGCAAGCATGAACTATTTTCAGTAATAGTGTATTGGGTGGGGGTTTTAGGGATCTGCACTGGTCCTGATTGTACAATAATTGTCATTCAATTTGTATATATCATATATAGCCGAAATATAAACCAACATAAAGCTACCGACTTCGCCTATTAAGGCTTTTAAAGTAGAACAGGGTTGGGGGTGCTCCCAGACATTAGTTCAGAAACATACTATTAAAGGGTTATTTTGCAGAGATTATTTTCAGTAATACTAATAATCCTCTGTTACTTCCTCCTCTGCCCCCTGCTACAGAGGCGTCTTACATCTCACAATAAATACATCACAAATATCATTTTGCCTGTGAATATTCTTGTTTTTTTGAAACGAGTTAATTTATCCAACATAATCGCAAACCACCATTTCTGCAACTAATACATACGACACTATTAATACAATTTCTGCAATTAATGCATAAGACACTATTATTATATACTGGTCATCAAGTATTAACATCGTAAAAATGCCAGATAATTGTTAATAGTTTTAATAATAACTGCATATAATAAACATATTATTAGCATTCAAGTTCAGCTGAATCAAATACCTTTCTGATAATTCTGATCATACATGGTATGTGTATGTTGTAAAAAAAAAAAAAATGATGTTACATTTCCAACGATTTTATATATTTGGTTCCTTCTGTGTGTTATTTTACTACTTTTTTTTATTTTTTTTTTATTTTTTTTAAGAGTTTCGTTTAATTCATGTGAATTTAATGTGAGGGACTCACCACCACATTTTTCTGCTAAATACAGTCAAAAAGTAAACAGAATTCCAAAATGCCCCAACATTGCTGGAAAGGGATGATTTCATGAGTGTATGCTGGAGTGATAAGCAATGCTATCTGCTTCCTTAGCCAGAGATGTTGCTCTGAGCCCAGTCACTGATAGCAGGGTCAGTGGGAACCTTTTGGAGGAGGGAGCAGGCTGCCCCGGTGCATTTGTCTTGCACCAAGTTAGAGCTGTCACATGGCTCTGGTTAGGAGGATCTTAGGCTGTACTTTAAAGTCAAGGGAAAAACCGGTTTGTACATATTTCAGGCTGCCCCGATGCCCCCTCGAGTGGGTAATTGTTGTTAATTTGTTATTATTGTCAAGATAGGGTCAGAGATACATCTAATGAGTGTGTCCCATCGAAGAGGAACATAGATACAGTCATTTTTGCCCCGCAGGTTGAAAGAAAGAAAAAAACTCATTGTTTAATTACCTGAAATGCATATAATTGCCTGGAATGGAAACAATGATTAGAATTATTTCTATCATGTATGCATTAAAAATCCGATTGCTTGTGGAAATGTGAGCAATGCACCATTGTCAGTGCAAATGTAATTATATTATAGGCGAAAGCAACCTGTAGCTCTACAGCTGTGAAACTAAAAGTCCCAGTAGGCCCTGGGATTTGCTTTACCTCGGCAGCTGGAAAACCACTTCTTGAGTTCCTGTGTTACGTCTAGTATTAATAATACACACCACTAACATCAAAAATCGGGATTCACGTCATAAGTGGAAACTCATAATGACACTAGAGAAGCCCCACAACTTTTTTCCAGAAAATGGATCCATAGTAATATTCCAGGAGTCCCCTAATGAATATCATTCTCCATATCATAAGCATATTAGAGGAGAGGTTTGATTTCCCTCCAGCACCATTTTATTACATTAATAACCCATAGACCCAGTCATCGTATATAGAACGTACCGCATATAAAGTGTGTAACCGCTTTGGGCTGCATCTCAATATTGCACATCTCACCAATTTATTAAATAGCCCCATTGTGTAAAACAAACTCAAGCTGCTTAACACAAAATAACTGTAGCCTACTAAAGAGATAACAATAAATTAACTCTGGCATCTCTTCCTTTTGCTCATCATATGTTTTCCCTTATTATGAAATACTTTCCCCCCCATATTTCCAGGGGCTTATTTTGCTTTGATGAGTAGGTCGTGTAGTTCTGATTTACCAAAAAAAAGAAGAAGAAAAAAAAGATCATTCCTGGGCAATATATAAGTTCTTACATGTGCTATTTCTGACATCTGGGAGAAATTAGAGGCCAAATCCCTCCCCCCGTGTGCTGGCTGTATCTGTGCTGCTGACGTCAGATCAGACGGGCCGGAGCCATCCTGCTCTTGAGTCGTGTGTAATCAGTTCCCTGCGCTTCAGCCTCATCTCCAGCCTATTCGCCCAACAGGAATGCGGATGCTGTGTTTGCCCCATATTCGACAAGATAGTTTAAATACGAGAAAAAAAAAGTAATATTTTTTTTATTTTGTTAACCGATTGGATTTTTCTTTCACAGGTTTCCAGCAAACATACATACAT
This sequence comes from Pseudophryne corroboree, assembly GCF_028390025.1. NCBI lineage: Eukaryota > Metazoa > Chordata > Amphibia > Anura > Myobatrachidae > Pseudophryne > Pseudophryne corroboree. Next base: position 1,009,353,032 of record NC_086444.1, on the reverse strand, counting down.
TTTCCTTGTTCTGACATCAAGATCTTTTTCTCCCCCCCCTTCTTCTTACTCCCCCCTGGGGGAATACATCATTCCTTTCGGTACTGAAAATAAACAGTCAAACTTGTATCTTGCTGCCATAACTCCGCTCTTTATATATTTCAATGGGTGGCTGTAATCCAAGGTAAACATGCGGCGTTATAATGGCCAACAGCAGACTATTAAATAAAGTGAAACTTTTATGATAATTCCTGTTTAGGGAAGATGTGTTTCTAATCATCACAAAACTGATTCATCTGGTAATTATGCTTGAAATGCGATGTAAACCCGGTGATAAATAGAAAGCAGGGAACGTGACTACTCCCAGCCTGCAACAGAGCTTCCTGCACCTGCTCCACTTTGCAGGTTATGTTCTGAAGACTGAAGCTGCAAAGATCCCACCTCCAAACACGTCACTGGAAGATAGTATATAAAACACATGCCAACTGTATATGACCGGTCCGCATTATGGCTTTATGGCCCAAGGTTGGTACTCACATTCTGGGCCTACAAAAACAATAATGTTATAAACCAGTTTATGGCAATCGGTTACTCTTTAGATGTTAAAGCACTACAAGTACGAGCATGTCTTCAAAGCAGTAGGCTATGGAGCAATATGTCTTCTATTTCGAGATCTATACAATAATGTTCCTTTACTAAAATGTGTGTCTGTGAAAAGAATTAGAAAACATATGGAAGGAAAGATAATGTTTCTTTTATTCCAAATACCACAGATAAGAGCATAAGCAACAGTATACTTTAGGAACAGTTCTTTTCCTTTCTTCTTGCTGCCAAAGCTGTATATGTTTAAATTCCATGGTCAGTATGACTTACGCATTGTAATTTGAACATATATATATATATATATATATATATATATATATATATATATATATATATATAATCGATAGATAGATCGATAGATAGATAGATAGATAGATAGATAGATAGATAGATAGATAGATAGATAGATAGATGTTACATTATATATTACATTACAAAATGCTGTTTGCACACGATATATATTGGGGATATAAAGAAGACGACTAGTAATCAGTGATTGCTGTGTATGGACTATCCACATCATCCAAATGTCCAAAAATGTACTGGTAGGTTAATTGGCTTCCAACAAACCTTCACCCTAGTGTGAATGTGTCTGTGTGTACATGTGATAGGGAATATACATTGTAAGATCCACTCAGGCAGGGACTGATTAGAATTGCCAAATATTCTCTATAAAGCTCTGCGGAATATGTGTGCGCTATATAAATAACTGGTAATAAATAAATAATAATAAATAATCATCACCCCGCATCTAAAGATTAGAAAAATGCTAGTTTCAAAACTCTATTTACAATAAATGCACTGAGCTAGATAACTAGTGGCGTTTATCCCGTAAATGTGTATATTAAGATGGTAATGCAATGCCACATGAAGTTTATCCTAATTATAAACCAGTAAATGATAATGATACTAAAGCATAAACTGTCTGTCTGAGTCTTCATCCCAGGAAGCAGATTTCATCCCTCCGCACAATCAGAGCAGATACAGAACACTGGGGAGCTGTATAGCACTGATCTCGCTCCAATACAGCCCAGGTCAGAGCGTTATAATCCCAACTATTTAACAATACCAGTAGATTTATGGAGTGAGTGAGAAGCCCCAATCTTAAACAAGCAGGATTATTAATATCTCGTTTGCCAATAGCAATTTTGTAATCGCATTTATAACCTGTAAAATATAAAAGTTGCAGATGATAAACGCGAGACAATATATATATATATATATATATATATATATAATTATTATTATTATTATTATTATTATTATTATTTATTTATTTATTTATTTTTCCCAAAAGGACTAAACACGTGTACCATACGCTAATTCTAATTTATGAGTTGAGGCGTTCACTTATGTAAATTAAATGTATCAATATTTGGACGAGCTGTCTGTGCTTTTAACACCCCCTTACCCTAAATTCCGGAGGGGTATATATTTATTCCCGGAAGTATACTGTTGTGAGTGGTGTATGTGTGATGTAGCAGGCTGTGCGATTAAACAGGGTATGCTTGCTGGAGCTGCGCATGGTGTTGTGTTGAAGATCCTGTCTGTGCCCTGTGGTGCTGTCAGCAGTGACAGAACCCAGATGGAGCAGCTACTGTATGTGAGATTGAGTTTCTCAGCAGAAAAGTCTTTGCCTCCCTTCTAAACGTCTTTAAAAAGCTTCACTAGATGCTCCTGATCACTACAGCACAATGGGAATAGCGGATCACTATCTGGCTTCCCCAAGGCTCGGGCATCATTAATAAAGGTATTTACTAAATGTGCGACGCTCAGTAATGGCACACGCGGCAGTCACCCGGCTGTCTGATGTCCTCTCCGTGCTCGGTGCACAACCAGGCACCTGGTAAGTCACCTCCACAATGTGCTCATTCTGAGGTTATTTGCATTTATCTATTGTAGTGAAACAATGTATCAGAGTTATTTAAATTCTAAGTGGTGCTTTACAACAGATAGGATTCTAGGGGAACAGTAGGTAGCCTTTAATATGTACATTCTAGAATAATTATCAAAATAATATGCTTAGCTAGTACTTCTAGAAAAAGTTTCTATTATCTTGAACGTCAAAAATATAATTGCACATACAGACCGGAGCTGAGAAAACAATGAATATATAATGCAAGTTATTAGTGTAAACATTATTTTGAAATTTGGAAAGAATTGTGTGTGTGTGTGTGTGTGTGTGTGTGTGTGTGTGTGTGTGTGTGTGTGTGTGTGTGTGTAAATATATATATATATTCTGTACACACACCTATACACACATATATATATATATATATATATATATATATATACACACAATCACATACATACACACATACACACACCTATATACAGCTACACACACACACACACACACACACACACACACACACACACACAAGTGTGGGAGTGTGTGGGGGTGTGATAAAGATAAACGCTCGTGTGTGTGTGTGTGTGTGTGTGTGTGTGTGTGTGTGTGTGTGTGTGTGTGTGTGTGTGTGTGTGTGTGTGTGTGTGTGTGTGTGTGTTTCTCCTGTACATTACACATGCACGTAAATTTACACCTTTGAGGGGTAGCTGTCTTTAGCTGAGGCATGATGTTCTGCAGCTTTACAGAACACATCAATGCACGTTTCCGTCTTACACTAGATTTCTGTTTTGAGAAGTGACCACGTAATACCCCTTCCATTACTTAATGCGAGAATACATTGAGCCAGGGTTTGGATCAGACCCAGCCAGCGCTGCAGAATCGCTCCAAGATATCCGCCTGGTGTGCCCTGCGCCCACAGGTGAGAGCGTTGGGATGCCTGCTCCACTGGGCCTTATCCCGTCGCTAATAGTAGTGAGAATCCCATGCATCGTAACATTCACATTGTAGGATAAGGAGCCGCATTTTCCAGCCATTTGACTCACATAAAGTATATGACTTTTAAATCGCCTTCTCCTGCTCCACTCATGGATGCCTGATTCCTAATTTAAAAAATGTGTTTTGTCTCTGGCCCTAACCCACACAAAGAACATGACGATTTTTTTTTCTTCAGAGTTAAATGAAATGGCAGCCTGTATTAGAGGCATAATTATGACCCTGTGAGCTCCAGAAAGCCTCCTGCGGGGAGCTGTTAGAGTGGATACTCTGAGCACAGACCTCCCAAGTGGCAGTGGTCTGAGTGTCGCTGGCAGGGTCCCTGCACTCTGTCCTTTGCTCCATATACTAGAGGCGAAGCAAGATTGCTGGTCACCAGACTATCAGTCTCCATTCTGTACTATATTATAACTTATTATGGCCCCTTTATCTTTTGTTTCATTGGTAATGAATTCACTTTCAAGTGACCAACCAAATTAGATTATAGATAGATAGATAGATAGATAGATAGATAGATAGATAGATAGATAGATAGATAGATAGATAGATAGATAGATAGATAGATAGATAGAGGCCTCCCAGTATACTACATTTATTGGTCAGCATTTACTTTAGAATATTTGAATATTTCGTTAATAAATGACAACTACTGACTGCACAGGGTACTGCAAATATTATTTAAAACTGTAATGGCCGCATAGTAGAATATCAGAGCAAGTATCACAATGAATGAAGCTAATTACTTAGTCCACGTGTTAATTTGACATATTTTGCATACAGTTTAGTGGGCATAAAATGTATATTATTGCTGAGCTGCTTTCTGGTAGGCTAACTAGAAACTTACTGTTAAACACCCTAATTACTGCTTTATTATAGGCTTCAGTAACTCCCGCTATTGTGGAACTACAAGTTTCAGCGTACAAGAAATAAAGAAACAAACACTTAGATCAGGTTTACAAAGACAATATAGGATATGTGGGGGTATAAATATATCTGGGGACACCCGTTTTGGATGGAGAACAGAACTGGATAATAGTGTGCTATATGTGATTCACAATCGTGTGATTGTAATGTGTTCTCTACATCAGCTAATATCGTTTCTACTTTCCACACACTTAAAGATAATGCAAGTTATTACCAAGATACACCGTTTAATATGAAACATTCGAATCAGGCATCCTGGCTCCATGTAATGGCTATAATGGGCTGTTATTTTTACTAAACGTTTTGGACTGACACTTGGTGACCTCTGACTCAATTAAAATAATTTTGTATCATCCGTGAAGTAGAAAATAAAGGAGATATTTTAGCACGTGTGTGATAAATTGTGTGCAATAGTAGCGTTGGAGATCCCTGGGCTCATTTCTTAATGCACATTATATATAGCATGGGAGACAAATTGGCAGAAATCAGACAAGCCTCTGTATTCATCAGCTAACAGCAGATTTACATTTCTAAAAGAGATACAATGTTCTTAATCTATCAATCTGAAATATTTTTTTAGCACCTGCAATAATAAGACTAGTATAATAAAACGTTGTTGCCACATAATAAACCATAGACATAAATGACTATTGCAGAGATTAAGCCTTTTATCATAATGAAGTATTCTGTTCTCAAAACAATCTTTATCAACTCTCCATCCAGTTTAAAAAGCGCGAATGAATGCGACAGAAGGCCGCAATACAAAGTGTGTGTGTGTGTGTGTGTGTGTGTGTGTGTGTGTGTGTGTGTGTGTGTGTGTGTGTGTGTGTGTGTGTGTGTATAATCTATGTAATATATATATATATATATATATATAAAATCTACGTTTTATATATATATATATATATATATATATGATCTATCTATATCTATCTATCAATCTATCTATCTAGCTAGCTATCTATCCCTGTTAACCAATTTTAAAAGCATAATTAATCATTTAAATAGGAGCGCAAAGAGATTCGTCTATACTAGAATTATCAACGGTCTATTTGTTGTTCGATTAGCTCCTTATTGCGCAGTACTACTATTTGGTAGCTCTGTGGTATTTTGAAAATTTAGTATGGCGTATTTAGATTAATACATTTGACGCGCTTGGGGAAAAAAACCTACGTTACAGTATATAATTGTTTACACACAATAATTATTCTCTCCAGTGCCATTAACTGTGCATAACACACATGAAATTAATATTTCTATAAATCCGTATAGTTTATTCATATAATTTCTGATGCAAATTATAATTTGTCATGTAAAATGCGACTCTTTGTTAATATTAAGAAATAGTGAATTATCTATCTATAATCTATCTTCTTAGGATAGCTAGATAGATAGATAGATAGATAGATAGATAGATAGATAGATAGATAGATAGATAGATAGATAGATACTCAAACTTGACAAAAAGCTTTTCGCTATTATTTAAATATATACCGATTATAAATTTATGTATTGCAACAAATCATTTATTTTGGCAGTGAAATGGTTATAAACCCTGATATATACTAAAGTGGCTTGTATATAGGTATGGATTCGGTTAATTTATTTCTAGGTCTTACATCTTTCTGGTGCTCTGGTGATATGTAGGGTATGGATATCTCGTATCACCTATTATTGCTACTGCTATGTGCCATTATATATTTCTACCTATAGACTTGTGATTTTATTCCTATTTTACCAATAAAGCAAATCAACAAGTATACTGTATAATACCTATTAAATTAACTATATTGTTTCAATCTGAACTACACAGTAAAGTATATTGATAGGTCTCTGCTACTACTGCCACTGCCCATCCAATAATTATGAGATTTTATTTTAAAACCTGGGGATTAGGGTAGATTTAAAATCTATATATTTATAACACTGATTACAGTGGAAGCACCAGCTTCATCTGACCAATGCATTGTAGGACATCACAAACGACCCTGACTGACTGAAGGTTATGTTATGGGTGTAATATTATTCACTTCCGCGCACTGGTGGAGACTTCTAAAAAGAGATCATATGAATTGTATGTGATGTAAAATATAAGTATGTCAGAATAGTTAAATATAAACTTACATTTTAGAGAGGATGAAAAAATAGCGGTTTAGATCTATCTATGAAATATCTACTGTATATAAAAACAAATATTTGTGACTTCATATTTTCTATGGCTAATCTCTATATATTGTGCCTAGCTCAATGTCACAATGTATCACCATCTTTCAGCATCTCACATCGTACACTTCAGGATCACACATACTTTATACATAGACTATTATTACATTATAGAAAACAGCTTTGCGATGCAATATTCGTCCTATGATATAGAGATGAGTTGAGGTGATTCAGCATTATGTACCATTCTTAGTTTAGTGGATTGTGGAAGTCTCAGTTGCACCCAGGTATGGGGGTCTTATACACATCATTCATGTTGCAGATTTTGCTTTTACCATCATCCTGCACATCAGGCACTACTCCAACTGTGTTAGCCCGAATACAGGCTAAATCCGTCATACCTGACCAGGGGCACACAAGGCTCCAGGCTACCCTACAACACACACATGCTAGTTTCTATAAATCTCAGTGCTGGAGCTAATAATAATCAGGTTTGTGCAGTTTTAGTGTCCGTTAGAAATAAATATATTGCATTTGACGCAATCCACTATACAATGACAATAGGACATAATTATTAGTCTAATTTTACAATGTAACTAAACAATTGATGGGAGCAGATTAGGTGAAGGAACAGAGAGGTCCAGGCGTCAGAATCACGCTCCATTCAGGAATCTTCCCTAGTCCTGCCCCAGACAGCCGGCTCCATCACAGCTCCTGTAATACTGGAGAACAAACTGGTTAGCCCCTAATGCCATAGCCAGAGAAGCACGTATACCAATAGTGGTGATAACATAGAACAGGAGGGGATTACAGAGGACAAGAATTCCCTTCAGACCAGAAAACAATGCTAAAGATACAGAAAACCATAGATCATTCATTCATATCTAGCATGGTCCATCTCTCAGGTCATATACAGCAGTCTCATCCCAGAGATCCTGGTCTGACCTGCTCTTAATATCCAAACCCGGGGCAGCTCTGCAGGGTGACATCTTAAAAGGATTATGAAATCAATATAACAAAGATTCATTTCAAGACATCATAGAGAGAAAAGTGCCCTTCACAAAAGGTTTCTTATTTTATTCCCGACTCGTGTAATAGGATCATCACTGGGAACAAGTGGACTATTCTCCTGTTAAGAGTTTGTAATCATTTACTAGCAGTTAATATAAATTCGAATAAAAGATCAGCAGGAGACTTGATCATGACCACGATTTAATAAACACTCTAGGGGATTAACAAAAAAGAGACACGTGGATATAAAAATATAGAAAAGAATTCACGGTTGTGTATAATTCCCATCTTCCCTAATATATAGCAGTTCTGCAGAGTCTGCACTAACAGGGTACAATGAAGTCATCCCTTGCCCATATTATATGGTGTGTTATTATTGTGTGCAGCACTCTGAAAGACATTTACAGTGCACTCTGGCGCCACCGTCTGTCTCATTTCCGCGTTGCACTACAAAGGCAGACACATTCATCTTGTATGAGTGAGAACATTTACAAAGATGGGGGGGGGGGGGGGGGGGGGGCTGTATTGTTACAGAATTTACCCCCTTCGATGAAAAAAAAAATCACATAGTTGTATCTGAAGGACAACGATTATTTAAACAGACATTAATTCTCAAAAAAAGATTCAAATATTTTTACCATTGCTTTATTCAATACTATTTTCCTTGGGAAATGTTCAGGATTATTACGCATTTTAGAGTAACTTTTTATTTAATAGAGTTCATATCGAATACAAAGTACAGTTTTAGGAATCCTAAAGGCACTCTGGACTCTGACATAACATGATGTAATTTATAGTTCCACATAGATTATTTCCATTGTTCTATTTTATCCTGTGATGCAGATGAAATTAAAAGTAATTTATAGTTGATTTAACATTGGATCCCCCTTATCAACACTAAAATTAGCTGATCCTGGTAAAAAGACTCTGGGTTAAAATTTCTCGTTAGCTGGACTGAAACCCGCAGTTTATGTGCATAACTATTTAATGTTTCGTTTCCAGGGTGTGTAATACAATAAAAAAAACAAAAACATAATTATAACAAAGGAATTGACGTGTGTGTGTGTGTGTGTGTGTGTGTGTGTGTGTGTGTGTGTGTGTGTGTGTGTGTGTGTGTGTGTGTGTGTGTGCTTGAGTGTAGTGGAGGCAGAGGCTAATATTATCTGTAAAGCGCTGCGTAATATGTTTGCGCTATACAATTATTGATGAAGATAATAATAATAATAATAATAATAATAATAATCTTTTAATATACGTGTTTTTTTTATTAACAACGACATGTATTTTCATGTCCTATAAACCATAGCAACACTGATAAATCTATGTATCGCCTATAGCATAGTCCTTATAATTCAGATATTAATCATAATTACACAGACAATCAGCAGAAAGGTAACACGACCCCGCACACAGTGTTAAGGAACACTGTTCACCAGAGAGGAGCTCAGACTTATGTAACTGATATAGATCCCGTCATAAGTGAGACAGCATAGTCCTGTCATGGTAATAATGTCCTATAAATAATGAAGAGACATGCTGATTATTCATGTCCCATCCAGCATACTGGGGAGAGACTGCAGTCTTGTAGCCCCCGGCGCAAAGAGGTATTGCTGACCGTCCCTGCGTTTACTATGTGGCTGCTGACTGCAATGACATACTGACAATCAAAAAAGGCATTGTATTAAGTTTATATGTAAATAATAATAATAATAATAATAATAATAATAAATTATGTAAAACTATTTTTTTGTAACATGAGTTTTACACTTTGTAAATCAATTTCACCCCAAAAATATAAATTGTTCATTAAGTAGATATTTAACTGAAATTTATTAACACTATCAATACTTTAATAATACGCAGTGTCGTTGATAAACACACACACACACACACACACACACACACACACACACACACACACACATATATACATACATACGGCAATATATATATATTGCTGTAAGTTGTGCTGTTCTTGTTTTTGTGTACAAACAACCTAGTTTGTGATGTAAAAAATAGACTAAGGATTTGGCACACAATTCGACGAAATAGCTGCACGTTCTTTTTGAGTTACCTTATCTGGTTTTATATTTTTAGTTTTCTTTTATTTCACGTATTCCCTCTATCTTGAAATAATGTTATTGTAGAGATAATTTCCTGGACTTCCAGACATGCCGGATAAATGGTCTCCTTATCCCGATATTTCTAAATACTGAGCGGAGTCTGCCAGAGGACATCGATCAGCATTTACTGCAGTTTGACATCACTGTTCAACCTTGCCTGTAGATTGCATCTCGCCCTACTCTCCTCACTGCAATCACTGGCCTGCATTGGAAATTCTTTCCTTCAAAGGCACCTTCATTTTTTCATCCAGCATTTCACTATTTAGCAGCAAAGTTTCATTTAAGTGCAAAAATGGAAAGAATGTCCTAATTCAACAATAGTGAGTCAGTGCTCCAATTAAGACAAAAATGTAATGTACAAAGAAATAGCAACAAAATAATAAACTGCAGAATACATAGATGCATAGATTTGTGATTTTATATATATATATATATATATATATATATGGATATATATATAGAGAGAGAGAGAGAGAGAGAGAGAGAGAGAGAGAGAGATACTGTATAATACGTAAGTAACATGACATGTATTTACTGTCAGCCAATCAATTCCCTGGGTGTAGATTGTGTTTCATGTAGTCCCTGACAAAAAACTAGGTATACTCCAGGGTTTTGTGTCCTGTGTTTGTTAATGATACATCGGAATGTAGCTTTAGATAAACTTCACATTTTGAGCGAGTTAATTGCCAGTAATGCTGCAGTGTTTATGATATACCGATATAGAAAACAAGCCCTGATATTATTCTGTTTGTTGATTCTAGAAATCAAAAAAGTAATAAATATAGATATCTCAAATTCCTCCTCTGACTTCTAATTTCTGATACATTGTTTTAATAAAGTTTGTGGGAAGAAATAAACAATATAATTATCAGGAAAGGTTGAACTGAACACACAAGTATACAAAGATTATCAATTGTACACAAATTCATATAGGGCAACGTTTTACTTTTATTAACCTAAATTCATAGTGATTAATACCTATAATGTTCATTCAATTCTTCAGTCAGAGTAATGTTTATTTAATTGTAACTGTTCATTTAAACTATGTCAAAGCAATTAATAATGAAGAAAAATAATATCTATCTGTCTATCTATCTATCTATCTATCTATCTATCTATCTATCTATCTATCTATCTATCTATTCAGAAATGTGTGTGTGTGTGTGTGTGTGTGTGTGTGCGTGCGTGTGTGTGTGTGTGTGTGTGTGTGTGTGTGTGTGTGTGTGTGACTGCTTTTTTTAATGCAGAAAAAAATATTTAATGCACAGCTACGAGGAACATCTAGGGGGTATTTATCATAGCTTGGAGAGAGATAAAATTGTGAAAAATAAAGTACCAACCTGTCAGCTCCTATCATTTTTCCAACATAGCCTGTAAAATGTAAGGCAGAAGTTGATGGCTGATACTTTATCTCTCACAATTTTACCTCGCTCTGAGCTATGATAAATACCCCTTTAGTGTTTTAATTTTATTATTTATAATATAAATGAAAATTTAAAAAAAATCATGTTTTTAATTAGAAAATACAACAAACTAATGACTGTTGCAGTAAGCTTGTATACAATGACACCAGTTGTAATTACATACTTTTAAAGCTGATGTTAACATACATCACAGCGTGTCTCATTCTTCCTACTACAGACTAATCGATATGGGGCATCTTGACATTTATTGATACTCTATATAAATATCTGAGTTACTGCAAATTGCTACAAATCATTCCATGCCTTATTTTGTTTATATCTCAGCGGTTTCAATAATAATATTCTTATCTGTAAAGTAATGATTACCTGCTTGTCAGACTCATGTTTTCTGCCATCAATTAGTTTATGGTATAAATTGAGCAACCACCAAAAATCAACTACAAGTCAGTGCAGCAGAGTACGCTGGCACTGTATGCTTAGAATAATGCCCTGCTTCAACTACATCAGAAGTAACCTTCCAGTTCTGTGACCATGTAACAACACAAAGGCTGAGTACATTTATACAGATCATGGAAATCCAGGTGATCTAATATTCCTAGTAATATACATTTAATGCTGCATTATTTCTTATAACACAAAACATTTCCTAAGGTCCATTGAAATGATGACATCTGAACTCATTGATAATAAGCAATGACATCAGAACTCACTATTTATAAAAGGTATTTTTTTTTATAAAGGGTGTATATATATTAACCTCACTTGTGAATCATAAAAGAGTAGTAATGAGTGAGCAAGACTTATATACCTGAAATAGCCTAAAAGAACCTGCTGCCATGCTCAACATAAAAAGACTTTGAAAAATGTGTCCTGTTTGGCTCTGAACAGGTTTCTATAATGAGTGCACTGTCTACTCTACAGTGTGCTTATCTGCTTCATTTATTTGCAGTTAGCTATAAATGTAAAACATTATGGCTTAATATTACGACTCCATTTTACACCCTGTGAACTTTTTCCAGTCTGTGACATTGTGGGATATATTAGTACTTTCTTTCATCAAGTTTTACCCACGTGTCCCTGAGACCGATTGAACTCTAGGGATTGGGGTCCAATGGGGAAAGTGACAGACACTTTCACTGAGAACTTCACAGGCCTGCCATTAAGTAAATATCAACAAAGGGATCTTCTTGTTAAGATATCAGGGCAGATTTTATGAGCTAGAAAGTTGGAAACTGTACAGAACTTACATCAGCCAGCAGCCAATCACTGAATGCACTGCATGGCCCAGTCATATCATCCACACACATAGAAAGATTTTTAAAAGACCATTTAAAATATTTTGTTTTAAAACTCTGCAAAACCTACTATTATACAGTATATCTAAAGTCAGCTACATCCCTGTACAGGCCTATTTGTGTACACATAATGCCTTATATAATGGGATATCTGATATATCTTAACTTTGCAAAAATAAATGATGATGATGATGATGATGATGATGATGATGATAATAATAATAATAATACTAAATAAATGATGATGATAATAATAATAATAATAATAATAATAATAATAATAATAATAATACTAAGAATAATAGTCAACAAAATCATAATTTATCACTTAAAAAAGAGAATAGTTTTCATCATTTATTCTCATACAGAGAATTTGTTGGATATTATGTAGACTACGAATTAACTATCATGACAATTCCTAATACACCATAGAAGAAGTTGTTAACTATCTTGCAATCATTAAACTGAAGGGGAAATGTACTAATCTTTGGAGAGCTAAAAAAATGGAGATAGGTAAAGTACCAGCCAATCAGCTCCTAACTGCCATGTTACAAACTGGGTTTGAAAAATGACAGTTAGGAGCTGATTGGCTGGTACTCTATCTCCGTCAACTTTATCTCTCTCCAAGCTTTGATACATAGGCCCCTGAATGACCTAATTCATAAAAAAAAAGTTATGAAAAAACAAAACAATAAAACAAGTATAATTTATCTAGATGGCAAGATACAATAGTAGAAAATTGATGACAAAGTACCAAAACTAAGATGTCTATGATAGACAGGTATATTGATGTATAATTTATGAAATATGGTTTGGTAGCACATATCTGATTACTATACCTGTCATTATAAAGTATCTTTATATACACATTTCATGTGCTATATTAAAAAAAAACCAATGACATTTGATGGTGATATTGTTGATTTTATACAATAGCAAACATATAGAAGATATGAGGGGTTGATCCAAAACCAAAATTATAAATGCATATAATAACCAGTATAAAATGATATACAAAATTATGTAAACAGCATAGTAACACATCTCTGTTACAGTGTACTACAATCATATATAAATACAACAAAATCATTTTTAGGAAGTAAAATAAAATGTAATGGTCACTGTTTTGTCAATTTTATTCCTAGTTAGGTGAAGAGAAAGTGATTTAACAATATAATAAATAATATAATGTGTATGGAAGTTTATCACAGTATTTGTACAAATCCTTCACAGCAAATGTGAATAAAGTACAAATATAAATAAAGGCTACTAATCGTAATCGGTGAAATAAGATTCAAATAGACTATATCAGTCTAGAGTTTGCAAAACTCATTATTTCATGAATCTGCAGCTTGATCATGACAGGCCCTGCACTGAATACTTTGCATATTTAATGCTGGAGATGACACCTTTATTGAGCATTTTACAATCTTCATTCACATGTCTATAATTCTCTGCTTAGTAAATATATACTGTCTGTGAATTTGTGGGCTTGAGTAGAAGAGGTTATTGGTGCTAGGGTTACCTGGTACTTTCATTGGCTGCCAGGGTGTAGCCAGATCAGATGTCTTAGGTATGCCTTCCTGCATAGTGCCCCTTCTTGTGTTTGTATGCAGGAATATGTGATAGCATTATATGCACAATTCATTTTAATGTTATTTATAATAAGAATGTTTTTATATATTAATTTGCATAGTGACCCCAACCAAAAAAACACAATTTAGAGTAGACTCAATCAAGGGCACATCTAGCGAGGAGGCCCATGTGCAGGTTCTGACTGGGCCACTTGCTCTCTAGCCAGCAGCGCTGTAGCTTTGGGCTGTCCTAGAGTCTAGTGCACATGCACAGGTCTCTGGGAAAATGGCACGGTGGCCATTTTCCTATGTGAGTTCCTTACTGCACATGTGCGAAACACTGGGAAATTGTGCCATTATCCTTGTGATTTCTGCAGTGCTGCTGCTGCCGACGTGGGACTTTGCAGGGTAAATATTGAAAAAAAAGGGTGCAGGATGTGCAGTGAGTTCCTCCTGGACCCCACACACACTGCACCAATTATAAATACGCCAGAGGACACAATCAATTGTATAACAATCATTCCTGGTACACTGTGTTAATTCAATTGGGAGCGAGGTTTAGCGAGGTAAAAAAACTTGCTTCCCTCACGCCTGATTTTGGATTACCGTGGGTATGCGTGCTCCCGATACCCAAAGAATCCAATTAAAAAAATTAGAGATAAAGTACCAACCAATCAGCTTCTAATTGCCATGTTAGAGTGAATGTTTAAAAAATGACAGGAGCGGGTTGGTTGGTAGTTTATCACTTTCCACTTTATTACTCTCCAAGGCTTAGGTGGTCATTCCGAGTTGATCGCTAGCTGCATTCGTTCGCTGTGCAGCGATGAGGCAAAAAAACGGCACTTCTGCGCATGCGTATGCGGCACAATGCGCACGCGCGATGTACTGTTACAACGAATGATGTAGTTTCACACAAGCTCTAACGAAGCTTTTCAGGCGCACTGCTGGCCGCAGAGTGATTGACATGAAGTGGGCGTTTCTGGGTGTCAACTGACTGTTTTCAGGGAGTGTTCGAAAAAACGCAGGCACGCCAGGAAAAACGCAGGCATGGCTGGGCGAATGCAGGGCGTGTTTGTGACGTCAAAACAGGAACTGAACAGTCTGAAGTTATCACAAGCGCTGAGTAGGTATTGAGCTACTCTAAAACTGCCCAAAAAAATGTTGCCGCCGCTCTGCGATCCTTTCGTTCGCACTTCTGCTAAGCTAAAATACACTGCCAGTGGGCGGCAGCATAGCGTTTGCACGGCTGCTAAAAACTGCTAGCGAGCGAACAACTCGGAATGACCACCTTAGTACAGAGAGCCCTTAATGACACTGCAGCCAGTGTCTCCATTGCCTGAAATGACTGATAATGTAAAACAATAGATTGTATAATATAGCATAATAAATGTCAAATAATGGGAATGGGAAATAGAAAACACAATTTGATACTAGGTTCATATTTCAACTCATCTATAACTGGCTGATATCAGTTATAGACACTAGGTTGATATTCTGTTTGTTTGTTTGTTTGTTTGTTTGTTTATTATCAGGGCACCGGGGTCAGATGCTGCAACTACCAGTGTGCCGGTCAACAAGGAAACACTATATAGATATATAGATATATATATATAGGAGTGTATTATCCGGCACTCTGGATGAAAAGTAAATAATTATGCCCGGGTGCCCTCCTCGTTCGGCATATAGACAAAGGAATCCTTCCCTCAGTCCGATGTGGTACTTGGTGGAAGAAAACAGGCGGCACTCCAAGGTCTTTCAGAATAAACTTTGTATTGAAAAATTACAGCATGGTGCAGAAGCAACGTTTCAAGACCATTGCGGTCTTTTCGTCAGGCTGTGCATTGTGAACAATGATACAATTGACTAAATATATATAGATATATACTTACATATATTCTGTTTACATTTTCTAGCTGTGAATTCAGGTTATATATTGTAGCTGTAAATTTTTGTTGTGTATTCCAGCGATACATTCCAGTTGCATATTCTAGTGATTTGTTCTGGTTATATTTCCCAGTTGTATATACTAATTATACTGTATATTACAACACAAAAGAAACAGCTTCAGGAACTCATTTTCCATTTTGCTACTGCTAGAATGTACTTATCACCAAAGAGTTACCCCATCACTTATGCTTCGTCCGGATATGGAGGTATATTTACTAATTGGGGGGGAGAGGGGGTGTTTCACAGCTCCTAATTTTTATCAGTTTTGCCTGACATGGCAATTGTAGTAAATGCAAAATTAGACTTATTTTGCATTTAATATGATTGCCTTTTAAAATCTGGCAGGCATAATTGACAAAAAATTAATCTATTGCTTAGTAAATACCATACCTCCCGAGATGACCCTCTCCAGGAGGGACAAAATGCTCTGCTCCTGGACTTCCCTCTTAACTTATGATTGCCGGCACCTGTTTTGAGAGGTTAATGGATAAGAAAGGTGTTTCAGGACAGGTGATGGCAATCATAAATTAAGAGGGAAGTCCAGGAGCAGAGCATTCTGTCCCTCCTGGAGAGGGTCATGTTGGGAGGTATGGTAAATACACTCCATAAGGAGAAAAAGCCCAAAGTACAATATAATCTATTTGTACACCTCACTCCCAAGTGATTCCTAGATAGGCTTATCCTACTATCCCTTTAAACCAGGACACTCATGAATTACACAGGTTCTGTGGCTGGCTGACTTTAAGCCTGCATTTCACCTGGTTTTAATCAGCTAGAGAACCTGTGTAATTCATGAGTGTCCCGGTTCAAAGTATAGTATAGTATGCTGAGCCTATTCTTAGGGGTTAATATACTAAGTAGCTGTTTGTTCATGCTCATTATCATTGGTGGCTTTAATCAATAGTTTTAAAATGACAATATAGATAAAGATTACAGCAGGCTTGTTTGGCATTTATTTATATCTCCATTTTAAAAGTATTAGGCAAAGTTGACCGTGATTGGCCTTACTTCTGATTATTGGGGTGATAATCAGAATATAATGGTCTAAGTGCCTAATTCAGGTTGGATGGCAAATCGCAATCCAACCACAGTTTCTACGATGGCTCCCACTGCGCACACGCAGGTCCCATCCTGCGCGTGCGTGCACAGTTAATGCTAATGGCTAGCATTAACTGCAATCACCTCTGCCTGATTAATAGGCAGGGGCGTTCGTGGGGCGGGTGGGGGCAGGCGGCGGTTCATTGCAGGGGAGGTACAGAGTAAACGGGGCGTGGCAGTGTGAGTGGGGAGATGTCGTCTGCGTTTTCGCAGCCGCTCCAAACTAAAAAATGGTGCCGGGTCTCCTGCCGCTCCAAACTAAAAAATGGTGCCGGTTCTCCTGCCGTGCGCTGGCAGGAGGCATCCACAGTTTCAGTGAATACACTGAAATTACGGCTTGAACGCAATTTCAGTGTGCTTGCAGTGGGTGAGCAGTGGGCTGCATGCTGGGTGGCCTTGCCCTGCGATGGGCGTCCCCCAACATGCAATTCAAAGGATTGCAAATTCGGCTAAAACAGCAGAATTTGCAATCCTTACTGAATAAGGTGCTAAGTTACAAGTGAACTTTAGGGGACTAAAGGGTCATTTTTTTGTTTTTATAAAATATTGGAAAAATTAAGCTGAGCAAAGTCTTATACAGGTAGAGTCTCCCATATCCATAATGCCTGGGACAAGACGTATTTTGGATATCGGATATTTTCACATTTTGGAATATTTGTATATCATAATAAGATATCTTGTTGTTGGGACCCAAGTTTAAACACAAAATGCATTTATGTGTCAAATACACCTAATACACATAGCCTAAAGTTAATTTTCTATAATATTTTTAATAACTGTGTGCAATGAACCATCAGAAATCTAAGGTGTCACTATCTCATTCACGCTCAAAACATTCCGTATTATAGAATTTATGAATATGGGAGACTCAACCTGTATTATTTATTTATTATTTATTATTTATTTATTTATTAACAGTTTCTTATATAGCGCAGCATATTATAATGACTGCGCATACTATTAAAAACAGAAAAGAAAGACATTGGGTAATCAGATCTACAATTATACCACTAGATACTGTAAGCAGAATACTGGAAATTGGTAAGCCTTCTGTCTTTACAATAAATAGGATTTGTGACACAATTGACATCTATTATTGTATGACATTATACATAGTATCAAGGGCACAAAAATAATAATTTGGTTATACTTATGATTGTAGATAGTCGTCTGAGAACAAGCCATTGTGTACTGTATATGATAATGGAATTTTATCAGATATCTCTCTCGTTTTATATACAGTAGATGCAGAATGTTGATTGCTTAAAAAAAACCTCTATAATAAAATGAACTTGTAGAAACTGGGTATTAATTAATATGATCTTTATGTGCATGTGCTCAATTAAATTTGCAACTTATTACAACTAATAAAGTTGGCTTCAAATAAATACAAAGTAGCACACCATAAAAACACAATCTATTGCAATCTAACCGCTTGGCACAATCGGCAGAACTGTGTGATTTGGTTGTTCAGGTCTAACAATCAGATTGTAGTGTTACACTGCTGCATGTATTTATAGTTCAGTTGATGACCCCACACAAGCAGTGGTCAGCGTCACAGTACAGCCTAGTTTCCTGCATATTTGATCAAATGTGATTCACTAGGAATAGATTGTCATTCTTATAACAATTATTGGAATGGCCACAAGTGGTACAATTATTGGTTAAACTCATCCCAAACGTTTGCATCTTTCGAGGGCAGAGAAACTCATGTTTTGGAGCACTATTTGTAGCAAATAAGGCAAATTAGTAAAAGTAGTTTGTTTTATTCCAAATTTCCACAAACAACACTTTATTCTTTGTCAATGGCTATGTATGAGATATTTTTTATTTTGAAATGTGCTAAACTGTAATATAACATTACCAGTGCTTAATGCACAATCCTCTTTGAAAAGGGGTTACCGCATATCTAGCTTAACTTGTCTTTAACACTAGGTGGTGCCGATGGCAATCCAGCAGCCAACGAGTTACATTTTGAGTTTTTTTTTAAATTTTCAGTGAGACTTAGGTTTTCACCTCCCTGACAAACACCTCATTACATATACAACCTCCAGCCTTCCCCCAATCCTACACAATTCTTTGTTTGCTCATATAAGGCTGCAGGTGGCTTAAGTTGAGTGATAACGTTAAATAAATCACTATTTATTTTACCCAGGTTTAAAGATTTTAAGTATTCTTGTTTTTTTATGATACTATAAGGACCCCTTGAATGCAAATGTTCACTCAAATTGGCCAAGAACCAGGCATTATTATTTTTCGTATTTATCCTCCACCTTTCTGGACATGGAGAAAGAGTGGAGATGAGAGGGGGTTAAGGAAAATATCAGCTTGTATATTTTTCTTGTATTTTCACAGCAGTTAAAGAAGATCACATTTCACAAATCAGCCTGGGGAGTGCTAGCAGAGAAAAATAGATTTAGGAAAATTTTCATTGACAACAGAGGGTTTGCGTCACCATGCCCAGCAAAATGTATTTCGTGCCAAAAGTGGCCGACACCACAAGGGATTTTGTTAACCATTTAAAAAAAATAGAATTTTTTAATTAGCCTATCTAGCTATTTATTAATGGTGACAGATATTTTCCTAACTCTTCCACAAAATATTCACCATGTTCTGCATTTGGTCACAAAGCATCATGCCCCATCAGCTTCACAAGCAGAGTCATTTGATATACATCATTCTAGTCCTATACGTATACTGTAAATTGCATGAAATACAGATTTACAAGAGTGGTTACTTTATATATATATATATATATATATATATATATATATATATAAAGTTCCAATTAGTTCGGCACTCCACTGATGTGTCCTACAGACTGTAAGCTTGAGAGCAGGGCCTTCCTACTTCTATGTCTGTCTGCTTTTGCCCAGTTTTGTTCTATATCTGTTCTAATTGTAAAGCGCAACAGAATATGCTGCGCTATATAAGAAACTGCTAATAAATAATGTGGTAACTAGCTCCGGTGCTCTCAGGATTATAATGTGCATGCAGGGAAGAAAATAGACAGCAATGCTCGGAGTCTTGTACAAAATCATTATATTATGTAGCCATAACGCCAACGTTTCAGGGCACAGCGTGCCCCTTTGATGAAGAGGTGCACCCTTGATAAACATTGGCATTATGACTACATAATATGTATTGATTTTTGCACAAGACTCAGAGTACAGCTGTCTGTTTATTCAATATATATATATATATATATATCAGAGCAGGAAGGTACTCATAGTGTAGTCATTTTTATCAAACAAGCAAGGTGATAGTAAAGTTTATATTTTACGCATAATTAATGATGATTGATGATTGAAACTAGACCCTGGTATGAAGACTGGTAAGGTTTTAGGAAGTGCATTACTCAGTGAATTAGAAAAAATGTACACCCACCAAATTTGTGCTATTTGTTGTCATTGGTTAAGTGCTGACACTTTTTTTTTTTTATGCAGGGGAACTTACACAATAGTCTGGTACAACTATAAGAACAAAGACATGGAATTGGAAGCTGCCAGAATTAGAGCAAAATCAAAGAACAGAGCTAATCTATTAAAAGAGAAACGTATAACCTCTTGGTTAAATTTCTAAATAAAAGACCATTCATTACACAATATAATGCTGAATTCAAAATAAATAAAAAATACTCAGTCAACACTGTAAAATCTTAGTTAAAGACCCCATCCTAGGCCAAAAGGTATGGGATTTGAAGGTGCAAAATCAGAGAACAGATGCCATAAGCCATCTTGAATAGTGATAAAGTGTAGAGGGATAAAGTATTAGCCAATCAGCTCCTAACTGTCATGTTATAGGCTTTGGTTGAAAAATGGCAGTTAGGAGCTGAATGGTTGATAGTTTATCTCTCTCCACTCTATCACTTTTCAAAGCTTAGTATATCTGCCCCCAAATCTATTCAAAAAATAAAGAAAAAACTCTGGGTAAAATTTGAAATTAAAAGACTATTCATTACACAATATAATGTTGAATGAAAAAAAAAATACTTAGTCAACACTGGAATATCTTGCTTAAAGATTCCATTGCAGGCTTTCATTTGCCATCCAAACCTCAAATAATTTACAGAACGGCTAGACCTTTAAAAACCATGTTAGCTTTTAGTAATATAAAAAGCCATGGTTAAGATCAAACAATAAGGGTTGTATACCATGCATATCATTAAATATATATATATATATATATATATATATATATATATATATATTTTTTAAATACTATACTATGCTATTTTGTGGTGTTGTAGATTCCGGGAATTACTGCAACCCTTCTGCAACTGGCAAATCGTGGTAATCTATGACATTGATTCAATTGCTGTGATGACCACAATTTCCTTTGTGGACCGATATCAGATAAGCCTGTTTCAATCGGTTATGGTTCAATAGATCTACAGTAAGAAGGTCTACAATCATTAGGTCAACACCAAATGATCATCAGTAAAAAAAGTCGACATGGACAAAAGGTCAAAATGGTCATTAGGTCGACCTTTAAAAGGTTGACATTGGAAAAGGTTGACAGGTACAAAAAGTCAACACATGAAATGGTCAACACAACCTTTTTTACATTTTTTTTGGTGTCGTTTTTGCCGCCACAGTACCGGGAACCCCAATTAGTGTACTGTGTTCCCTTGCATGGCTTGCTTTGCTTGTCATGCTGTGGGCAAGGTGCCTCGCTCCACTACCGCTGTGCTTGGCACAATCGTAGTCCACGTGGATGGTAAAGTATGAAAAAGTAGATTTTTTTCTTCTTTAAAGAATTCATGCCCACCATATGCTGTGTAGACCATTGACATGCCGACCATTTGAACCTGTCAACCTTTTGTACCTGTCAACTATAAGCACTGTCGACTTTTTACAGGTTGACATAATGACCATGTCGACCATTTGGTGTCAAGCTATTGATTGTCTAAAAAGACACAGCATATCTATAGACCGCATACCGTTTCAGTCAAGGTAAAGTATGCACAATATTTGAGATTTTCTATCACCTTGCTGTTTGATAAAATAGAACAAACCTTCTGTTGTGAATTTTAGATCAGGGGCTGACAAGGAATCTGTAGGTAGAGCTGCTGTCATGTGTACATATTTATTCAGTACATTGTATCCATTAGCACACCAAGGGTTTGTTTTTATATCTACATATCTATATAACATCAAATGCAAATAAATTATTTTAGTATAGCACTAATGTTTCTTTTTATTAAACAGAGGTACCAATACATGGACCAATTTAGATGACCAAATAGGCAGATTTAGTCTACTTTTAGATCTAGATGTAAATTGTGGTATGTATGCAAGGTCATTTCTTCCAAGGGATCAATATCCCACTAAGGGCGTATCAAGATAGGAGGGGACCTGTGCACCATCTCCATCCAGGCCCCCTACCCTCTCCTCTAGTTGGCATCACTGCTCTGAGCACTAGTAGACTCTGGCACTGTGCCAGAGTTTACTGCACATGCATAGGTCTCTGGGAAAATGGTACGGCGGACATTTTCCTAGTGATTTCCTTACTGCCCATGCACAAAACGCCAGGAAAATGCCAGCAAAGCCCTTTTTCCTGGTAATTTTGCAGCTCTGCGGCTGCTGACTCTGGACTCTGGAAAGGTGAGTATAGAAGAAGTGGACCCAGGGGGCCATGTGCACTGCACACAATGCACCCATTATAGATACACCATTGACTTCATCTTGCCTCCTGGCCCTCAGTTATGCTTATCCCAACCTCTCCTGTCACTCTCCAGTCACTGACTGCTCACTGCAGTATGACAGGAGTTTGGACAGAAGAGGGAGAGGAAGCTTTCTTTCTCCCCTGTCCCTACTTCTCTCAATGTGCCAGTCACCATGCTCACTCCTACACTGAGCAACAATTAACAAGACTTTTTGGGGTTCAGTTGCAGATTCAAGTAGTGGGGGAGGGGAGGAGGGGGAAATGAATGGAGAGTGATAAGATGGCAAGAGATAAAGGAGTCTATTTACTAAGCATTGGAGAGAGATATACTACCAACCGATCAGCTCCTGTCATTTTTTGAAGTGTGCTGATACCACTTCTAACGTATGCAGATTTTTACATGTGACAATCAATATACAGACATGCATTTAGGATGACATGGTTAAAATGTCAACACATTCAGAATGTACGCATTTGACATGTAGACAGCAAAATCTTGGCATATGGTTCTTAGGGTTAGGATTAATGTTAGGGTTAGGTTTGGGGTTAAGGTTAGGCTTAGGTTAGGTTTAGGGCAAGGGTTATAGTTAGCTTTAGGGTTAGGCAAAAATAACGAAAAAATCATATGTCGACATTTTGGTGTCAACATATTAAATGTTGACATTCTGAGCGTGTCCTTACTTTAACCATGCCTGCAAAAATGCATGTCTACATACTGATTGTGGATGTCATGTCCATGTCGACCTTCATACTGTCAACATTCTGGTGTCGACATTCTGAATAGCGACTAGTCGTACCACACCCATTTGTCCATAGCTCTCAACCAACCTGTTAGGATTGTACTGCTGTCACACATCTCAAGAGTTTTGAGCCAACTTGAAGACAGTTGGCAGTTATGGCGGCATGTACCAGCAGCAGATGCATGCAGCATTAACGGGTTTTCTTCTGCGGAATAAGTATGTATAAAATGGAATCCCAGAGCGCTGTCAAAAAGAAGCCGGAGGGAGTTGTCAAGTACCAATGGATACTAAAGAAATGAATGAGACAACCGGCGCTATGCTGTTAGTCTATATAAAATACATAAGATGGATATGATCAAATTAAAAAGGTTTTGTTTATTAATAAAACAGACTAGCATTTAAAAGTATAAAATTCTGAGAATCATTGGGCTGTTACTACATACTGCCAGTTTATTGTATCCCATAGTTTGGATCCCGGACTACATAGTATTAAGGGATCTATTTACTAAGCCTTGGATGGAGGTAAAGTGGAAGGTGATAAAGCACCAGCCAACCATCTCCTAACTGTCATTTTCAAACCCAGTCTGTGACATGGCAGTTAGGAGCTGATTGGTTGGTACTTTATCTCCGTCCACTTTATCTCCATCCAAGGCTTAGTAAATAGACCCCTGAGTCTCCAGCAGAAAGCAAGCACTTTAAATCTAAGCAGCTGGTATTACCCAATCCACGATGAAGCAGGCTGGAGTGTGATTGTATATTACTAGAAGAGTCCAGCCATAAAGGTAATAAATCAAAAGTCCATATCAAGATCCTCCTCAATCAAGAGGAAAAGATAGTAAATGATAGTGGCAGATTGAGTCCTTAATGCGTTTCCCTGGGTCCGGGCACCCAGCTTTATCAGAAGGGGACTGCATCCTGTCACTTCCAAAGTGCTGAGAAAACCCAGAGGGGGCCATGGCACCCCCAAATGTGACATGACCTTTCCCGTCTACCATGATATGCCCCTATTTAGATGTTGGTTGGCAAGCTTTAGCTTTTAGCTGGAGTTCTTCCTATATCTAATGTGGGCCATAATTGGTATGTAACGTAAAGTTACCTTTCCCCCAGCAGGACCACATATGGATAAGACACGAAGCAGGAAAACTACATTGATTGACAGAAGGGCCTGCAAAAGGTATTTTGGAGGTCATATTATAAGAAACAAACAGGCACATACTGCATCTTGGGTAAAAATTACCTTTATTTCAAATATTATGGAAAGATGTAATTATCCTTTATAGTTGAGTGATGGTGGAAAATCTTTTTAAGGCACTCTAGTTCTGTCATTTATTTTGAATACAGCTTTTCATTCAATAATCTAATATCCTTCACTAAACAATCCAAGCAGGTTTTGCACCAAATATGAATATGACACTTCACAAATAGATCTTACTGTGTATAAGATGTGTTCCCCAAGACAAATATTGTCCTGTACTGCATTACCGCAGCCCTTTAAATAACGTACACATAATAAGAGGATTTTTTTTGCTTCCTGTAACATATTCATGTAATATGGTACATTTATTTTATGTGGCCAGAGTGTTGATGGGACATTAAATGTGGTGTAGTGTGGAAGTGAAATTGCTCAAGCCATGTAAAAGCGCATTTTATTTGGCTATATAATCTCCTTTTTGGCAGGCTAACATCTCAGTCCAGGCTTTAGATCACATACATTAAAGCACATCCAAACCCTGAATGATTCCCAAAAGCTACAGCTGGGGAAATTATAACCTTAAACTGTACACATAAGGTAGTCGGTGACCAATATGTTCAATACTGCATGTGAGAAAGACCTTTTAGTGCAGAATCATGTTTAATTTGCCTTGAGTATGAGAGGAGGTAAACATTTCACTGCGAAGGACGCTATCCTCACAACTGCATTACATAGTGGAAAGCTCTTATTATTTATATGCTACATAAACACCATTTAGTAGAGTTTATTTTGCCTAGGCTCTTGGAGATTGGATGGCTTGCTAAACAAGGGCTTTAATTTAGTACTGTAAGAAAGCGGTACAGCAGCAAAGAGCTGAAACAGCAGTATGTGTATACAGTGCCTTGTCATCCTGTAGTGAATGTATATTAAAAGTCCATAAATAAGTCCCTATGGTATAATTATTTGACATTGAACGTATAAATGAGAAGAAATAGAAGAATATGTCACTCCAAAAGTGAGTAAGTGTGGTAATAGGCATCTACTCCATATCTGATTGTCTGCCTCAAGAATGCAATCAGTATCTGTTACGTACTCTGAGATGGATAAAAGATACATATTCAGGTACAGAATATTAAGTACCTGTTTCTGCAGGTGTGAAGCTTGGCTTACTCTCACCCAGAGCAAAGACTCAGATGCCCCCCCTCCCCCCCTCTTTACACACACATACTGAACCTTTAAAGACTTGAAAAGCCTGAATAGGATTGAGAGAATGTAAGCACCCTGATTTTTACTTGAAGCAAAACTGGTTAGAACAAGTTTTTTGTTGAGATCGGTCCATTGGGAGTTTCGAGTTGTCAATCAAAGAGTTAGCCAGTTAGGAGGTTGTGTTTAGGCTGCTTTTGATTAGGTTATATAAGGCTAGTAGAGGATTTCATCTTCCTCTTGCCATTTTGGGATCCCTCCCTCCCACCTGGCATAAGGTTACAAATTCTAAAGAGTTTTTTTTAAGTTGGATTAAGATTTTTAATTTTATTCTAGCAATGTGAGGCGCAGAGGGTGGAAAGCAGTGCTCCGTGGCGGCTCAGGTTAGCACATCAGAGCTTGGCTAGCATCTCCCCATTGAGAAAGGTGAGTCGGTCACTACCTTAGGGGCGGAAAAATGTGACTGTCCCGCTAAAATCGGGACAGTTGCAACTGGTATGGAGTAGCAGTGCTGTGTACCCTGCAGCAACTGACATTTGGAGGAAGCAGAAGATGCTTGCAAATAGGAGGGCTTCCTACTTAACTGTCCGACAGGATGGAACACTGGGGATAGCTGCCACTGGGGAAGAGACTTCTATGCCGATCTGGAGAGACAGCGGCCCGGCGTGGTGCGCAGCATCCTGTGCACGCTGCAGAGAAGAGTCCGAGGAGAGCCATGGAGCAGAAGAGCCGCAACAGCAGGTTGGTGAGACACACTGTTTAATGCCCTTCAACTGCCAACTCTGCCAGTTACCCCTCTCGCTGCAATACTCTGCCCCTTCTAACACCTTCCACTGCAAAAGTCTGCCTAGACTGTGATAGAACAAAGGTAGTAGGCTCCCATTCCTCTCTAAGCGTCCCACTGGGAAAAGTTATTAGGGGAATGCTCCCCATTCGTTTAACTGCCCCAGCTTTAAGGACATTAAGGGGGTAGGCTCCCCATCTGTTAAACTTGCCCCAGCTTCAAGGTTATTAAGGGGTTTAGTTCCTCTTTCGTACCTCTGATCCCACCGTTGAAGTATTAGGGGTAGGCACTCCATTTCCAGTGCTTCTCATTGGTGACAAGTGACAGGGAAAGGTTCCCTTGTTTCAGCTACCTTTCCCTAGGGTATTCTTGCTCAGGAACAAATGCTGACAAGCTTATGCAGATGTGTACTCTCAAAAGCTTGATGTGCTTTCTCAAATGCTGATATGTTTATGTCAAAGTGAATTCCCAAATGCTGACAGGTGAATGCAAACTTATCCTCCTAAATGTTGAGTATGATGATGCAGGACTTCATACTAATGCTTGTGCTTTCTAAACGCTGGACTCCAGGAGCTAAGAGCTAAGCTTACAGGGACTTTTCACTGTTTTGCAAACTGTATTTTCCCATGCAAGTACATGCTGGTTAGTTATTCTCCTTGTTTTGGTAAATTAAACTGTTACAGTGTTACAAACTGCTTAACTGAAATCTCTTTTGGTGGGAAAGTGAAATTGCTACCTTTTCTTGTTATGTGTTACAATAAAATGGAGTTAGATCCTTTATTTTGTGTGGTCATTGGGGGTAATTCCAAGTTGATCGCAGCAGGAAATTTTTTAGCAGTTGGGCAAAACCATGTGCACTGCAGGGGGGGGCAGATATGACATGTGCAGAGAGAGTTAGATTTGGGTGTGGTGAGTTCAATCTGCGATCTAAATTGCCGTGTAAAAATAAAGCAGCCAGTATTTACCCTGAACAGAAACAAAATAACCCACCCAAATCTACCTCTCTCTGCAAATGTTATATCTGCCCCCCCTGCAGTGCACATGGTTTTGCCCAACTGCTAAAAAATTTCCTGCTGCGATCAACTTGGAATTACCCCCATTGTGTCTGAGGGGTAAAATCAGGTCTGCCTCTCTGATCTTACCGGGACCTGATCCGTTTCAGTACCCCACATTCAGTCTTATGTTCTGACACCAACTTTGGGGTGTTACACAAGAAATAGCAGTTTATAATCAGAATCAGAATCAGCTTTATTGGCCAGGTATAGTTGCGTATACTAGGAATTTGTCTTTGGTTTGCTATATTATAATACAGCATATGATATTATATAGCAGTACTGTATATAATATTACACTACAGCACATAATATCATAGAGCAATATATAATATTGCAGTACAATATATGATATATGGCAGTATACAATTTTACAGTACATCACATGATTCCACAGAATATTTAATAGTATTACAATAAGTATATACTAGTATATAGTGCTAAATATATTTTTATATCAAATATATTGCTATTGTGCAGGTTTCTCTCCTCCATCTTTGATATTGTGGCAATTTTTGTCTTCCGCACTGTCTGTACTTTTTTATGTTTTGTCCTTTTCTCTTTTCCATTCTTATCTATATTTTATTGCTATTTTGCCATTTTCTCCTCTCTATATATTTATTGATATCATCCTCTTTCCTCTCCACCAACCCCTTCTGTATTTTTTTTATATTCTGTATTTTTCTTTCTTTTACCCTTTCTATATTTTATGGATTTTATTGAAATTTCTCTGCTCTCTCCAGTATATATTGATATTGTACCTTTTACAATGCCTCTATTTCCCAGGGTCATAGGCAAACGCAGCGGGGGTGGGGTGGGGGGATTTCCGGTTGCTCATAAGCAGGCCCGGCGACACGTATGCTCTAACTGCTCAATTTGAGTAAGAAAACAATTAACAGACACCCAAACCCTTCCCCCTTCCTTTTACCCAATCACTTTGTCTAGTCCCTGTGGTAGCCCGTACTGTATTGCCGTCATTACACATCTCGCTATGATGGCGCTTCCCTGTTTGTCCCTGCCATTGCCACCAAAGAGCTGGGTAGCATTGCAGGAAAACCATCTGCCAGGCTCACTGACAGCCCACAGAAGATGCCCACAGCCCCACCAATGTACAATTACGCTCTCTAAAGCCAAGAGACACTCTGGCTGTGGTCAGCCCCATTACATACAGTACATACACTATGCATATATATACAGGTCGGCGACAGGCGGCACTCCAAGACTTGTTACCAGTGCAAAAGGTGGTTTAATTAGATTAATGTTTTGGGGCATGCGACCCCACCTGATGATGGGGTCACGTGCACCTTTTGCACTGGTAACAAGTCTTGGAGTCTCATCTGTCATCAACTGATATTACTAAGGGTGCATTCCCTTAGGAGGGCTCACAAGCAAATATTGACTTGTTTTCTACACCCATACACAGCAGTTGGAGTGCTGGATTGGTTACATGGATAGATAGATATATATATATATATATATACTGCTCAAAAAAATAAAGGGAACACTAAAATAACACATCCTAGATCTGAATGAATGAAATATTCTTATTAAATACTTTGTTCTTTACATAGTTGAATGTGCTGACAACTAAATCACACAAAAATTATCAATGGAAATCAAATTTATTAACCCATGGAGGTCTGGATTTGGAGTCACACTCAAAATTAAAGTGGAAAAACATACTACAGGCTGATCCAACTTTGATGTAATGTCCTTAAAACAAGTCAAAATGAGTCTCAGTAGTGTGTGTGGCCTCCACTGGCCTGTATGACCTCCCTACAATGCCTGGGCATGCTCCTGATGAGGTGGCGGATGGTCTCCTGAGGGATCTCCTCCCAGACCTGGACTAAAGCATCCGCCAACTCCTGGACAGTCTGTGGTGCAACGTGGCGTTGGTGGATGGAGCGAGACATGATGTCCCAGATGTGCTCAATTGGATTCAGGTCTGGGGAATGGGTGGGCCAGTCCATAGCATCAATGCCTTCATCTTGCAGGAACTGTTGACACACTCCAGCCACATGAGGTCTAGCATTGTCTTGCATTAGGAGGAACCCAGGGCCAACCGCACCAGCATATGGTCTCACAAGGGGTCTGAGGATCTCATCTCGGTACCTAATGGCAGTCAGGCTACCTCTGGCGAGCACATGGAGGGCTGTGCGGCCCCCCAAAGAAATGCCACCCCACACCATTACTGACCCACTGCCAAGCCGGTCATGCTGGAGGATGTTGCAGGCAGCAGAATGTTCTCCTTGGCGTCTCCAGACTCTGTCACGTCTGTCACATGTGCTCAATGAGAACCTGCTTTCATCTGTGAAGAGCACAGGGCGCCAGTGGCGACTTTGCCAATCTTGGTGTTCTCTGGCAAATGCCAAACGTCCTGCACGGTGTTGGGCTGTAAGCACAACCCCCACCTGTGGACGTCGGGCCCTGATACCACCCTCATGGAGTCTGTTTCTGATCGTTTGAGTAGACACATGCACATTTGTGGCTTGCTGGAGGTCATTTTGCAGGGCTCTGGCAGTGCTCCTCCTGTTCCTCCTTGCACAAAGGCGGAGGTAGCAGTCCTGCTGCTGGGTTGTTGCCCTCCTACGACCTCCTCCACGTCTCCTGATGTACTGGCCTGTCTCCTGGTAGCGCCTCCATGCTCTGGACACTACGCTGACAGACACAGCAAACCTTCTTGCCACAGCTCGCATTGATGTGCCATCCTGGATGAGCTGCACTACCTGAGCCACTTGTGTGGGTTGTAGACTCAGTCTCATGCTACCACGAGAGTGAAAGCACCGCCAGCTTTCAAAAGTGACCAAAACATCAGCCAGAAAATAAGATTTTACTTACCGATAAATCTATTTCTCGTAGTCCGTAGTGGATGCTGGGGACTCCGTCAGGACCATGGGGATTAGCGGCTCCGCAGGAGACAGGGCACAAAAATAAAGCTTTAGGATCAGGTGGTGTGCACTGGCTCCTCCCCCTATGACCCTCCTCCAAGCCTCAGTTAGGATACTGTGCCCGGACGAGCGTACACAATAAGGAAGGATTTTGAATCCCGGGTAAGACTCATACCAGCCACACCAATCACACCGTACAACTTGTGATCTGAACCCAGTTAACAGTATGACAACGTAGGAGCCTCTGAACAGACGGCTCACAACAATAACAACCCGATTTTTTTTGTAACAATAACTATGTACAAGTATTGCAGACAATCCGCACTTGGGATGGGCGCCCAGCATCCACTACGGACTACGAGAAATAGATTTATCGGTAAGTAAAATCTTATTTTCTCTAACGTCCTAGTGGATGCTGGGGACTCCGTCAGGACCATGGAGATTATACCAAAGCTCCCAAACGGGCGGGAGAGTGCGGATGACTCTGCAGCACCGAATGAGAGAACTCCAGGTCCTCTTTAGCCAGGGTATCAAATTTGTAGAATTTTACAAACGTGTTCTCCCCCCGACCACGTAGTTGCTCGGCAGAGTTGTAATGCCGAGACCCCTCGGGCAGCCGCCCAGGATGAGCCCACCTTCCTTGTGGAATGGGCATTTACATATTTTGGCTGTGGCAGGCCTGCCACATAATGTGCAAGCTGAATTGTACTACACATCCAACTAGCAATCGTCTGCTTAGAAGCAAGAGCACCCAGTTTGTTGGGTGCATACAGGATAACAGCAAGTCAGTTTTCCTGACTCCAGCCGTCCTGGAAACCGATATTTTCAGGGCCCTGACAACATCTAGCAACTTGGAGTCCTCCAAGTCCCTAGTAGCCGCAGGTACCACAATAAGCTGGTTCAGGTGAAACGCTGACACCACCTTAGGGAGAAACTGGGGACGAGTCCGCAGCTCTGCCCTGTCCGAATGGACAATCAGATATGGGCTTTTGTGAGACAAAGCCGCCAATTCTGACACTCGCCTGGCCGAGGCCAGGGCCAACATCATGGTCACTTTCCATGTGAGATATTTCAAATCCACAGATTTGAGCAGTTTAAACCAATGTGATTTGAGGAATCCCAGCACTACGTTGAGATCCCACAGTGCCACTGGAGGCACAAAAGGGGGTTGTATATGCAGTACTCCCTTGACAAACTTCTGGACTTCAGGAACTGAAGCCAATTCTTTCTGGAAGAAAATCGACAGGGCCGAAATTTGAACCTTAATGGACCCCAATCTGAGGCCCATAGACACTCCTGTTTGCAGGAAATGCAGGAATCGACCGAGTTGAAATTTCTTCGTGGAGCCTTCCTGGCCTCACACCACGCAACATATTTTCGCCACATGTGGTGATAATGTTGTGCGGTCACGTCCTTCCTGGCTTTGACCATGGTAGGAAAGACCTCTTCCGGAATGCCTTTTTCCCTTAGGATCCGGCGTTCAACCGCCATGCCGTCAAACGCAGCTGCGGTAAGTCTTGGAACAGACATGGTACGTGCTGAAGCAAGTCCCTTCTTAGCGGCAGAGGTCATGAGTCCTCTGTGAGTATCTCTTGAAGTTCCGGGTACCAAGTCCTTCTTGGCCAATCCGGAGCCACGAGTATAGTTCTTACTCCTCTACGTCTTATAATTCTCAATACCTTGGGTATGAGAATCAGAGGAGGAAACACATACACCGACTGGTACGCCCACGGTGTTACCAGAACGTCCACAGCTATTGCCTGAAAGTCTCTTGACCTGGCGCAATACCTCTCCAGTTTTTTGTTCAGGCTGGACGCCATCATGTACACCTTTGGTCTTT
Source organism: Pseudophryne corroboree (assembly GCF_028390025.1). Classification (NCBI taxonomy): domain Eukaryota; kingdom Metazoa; phylum Chordata; class Amphibia; order Anura; family Myobatrachidae; genus Pseudophryne; species Pseudophryne corroboree. The sequence continues at coordinate 1,009,320,680 of NC_086444.1, read as the reverse complement.
CCCAACGGTTCACAATCATGTGGAAAACTTCCCGATGAAGTCCCCACTCTCCCGGGTGGAGGTCGTGCCTGCTGAGGAAGTCTGCTTCCCAGTTGTCCACTTCCGGAATGAACACTGCTGACAGTGCTATCACATGATTTTCCGCCCAGCGAAAAATCCTTGCAGTTTTTGCCATTGCCCTCCTGCTTCTTGTGCCGCCCTGTCTGTTTACGTGGGCGACTGCCGTGATGTTGTCCCACTGGATCAATACCGGCTGACCTTGAAGCAGAGGTCTTGCTAAGCTTAGAGCATCATAAATTGCCCTTAGCTCCAGTATATTTATGTGGAGAAAAGTCTCCAGACTTGATCACACTCCCTGGAAATTTTTTCCCTGTGTGACTGCTCCCCAGCCTCTCAGGCTGGCCTCCGTGGTCACCAGCATCCAATCCTGAATGCCGAATCTGCGGCCCTCTAGAAGATGAGCACTCTGTAACCACCACAGGAGAGACACCCTTGTCCTTGGAGATAGGGTTATCCGCCAATGCATCTGAAGATGCGATCCGGACCATTTGTCCAGCAGATACCACTGAAAAGTTCTTGCGTGGAATCTGCCGAATGGAATCGCTTCGTAATAAGCCACCATTTTTCCCAGGACTCTTGTGCAATGATGCACTGACACTTTTCCTGGTTTTAGGAGGTTCCTGACTAGCTCGGATAACTCCCTGGCTTTCTCCTCCGGGAGAAACACCTTTTTCTGGACTGTGTCCAGAATCATCCCTAGGAACAGCAGACGTGTCGTCGGAAACAACTGCGGTTTTGGAATATTTAGAATCCACCCGTGCTGTCGTAGAACTACTTGAGATAGTGCTACTCCGACCTCCAACTGTTCTCTGGACCTTGCTCTTATCAGGAGGTCGTTCATTTTCTTCGAAGAAGAATCATCATTTCGGGCATTACCTTGGTAAAGACCCGGAGTGCCGTGGACAATCCAAACGGCAGCGTCTGAAACTGATAGTGACAGTTCTGTACCACGAACCTGAGATACCCTTGGTGAGAAGGGCAAATTGGGACATGGAGGTAAACATCCCTGATGTCCCGGGACACCATATAGTCCCCTTCTTCCTGGTTCGCTATCACTGCTCTGAGTGACTCCATCTTGATTTGAACCTTTGTAAGTGTTCAAATATTTCAGATTTAGAATAGGTCTCACCGAGCCTTCTGGTTTCAGTACCACAATATAGTGTGGAATAATACCCCTTTCCTTGTTGTAGGAGGGGTACTTTGATTATCACCTGCTGGGAATACAGCTTGTGAATTGTTTCCAATACTGGCTCCCTGTCGGAGGGAGACGTTGGTAAAGCAGACTTCAGGAACCTGCGAGGGGAAACGTCTCGACTTTCCAATCTGTACCCCTGGGATACTACTTGTAGGATCCAGGGGTCCTGTACGGCTCCAGCGTCATGCTGAGAACTTGGCAGAAGCGGTGGAAGGCTTCTGTTCCTGGGAATGGGCTGCCTGCTGCAGTCTTCTTCCCTTTCCTCTATCCCTGGGCAGATATGCTTATGGGGACGAAAGGACTGAGGCTGAAAAGACGGTGTCTTTATCTGCATAGATGTGACTTAGGGTAAAAACGGTGGATTTCCCAGCAGTTGCCGTGGCCACCAAGTCCGATGGACCGACCCCAAATAACTCCTCCCCTTTATACGGCAATACATCTTTGTGCCGTTTGGAATCTGCATCACCTGACCACTGTCGTGTCCATAAACATCTTTTGGCAGATATGGACATCGCACTTACTCTTGATGCCAGAGTGCAAATATCCCTCTGTGCATCTCGCATATATAGAAATGCATTCTTTAAATGCTCTATAGTAAATAAAATACTGTCCCTGTCAAGGGTATCAATATTTTCAGTCAGGGAATCCGACCAAGCCACCCCCGCGCTGCACATCCAGGCTGAGGCGATCGCTGGTCGCAGTATAACACCAGTATGTGTGTATATACTTTTTAGGATATTTTCCAGCCTCCTATCAGCTGGCTCCTTGAGGGCGGCCGTATCTGGAGACGGTACCGCCACTTGTTTTGATAAGCGTGTGAGCGCCTTATCCACCCTAAGGGGTGTTTCCCAACGCGCCCTAACTTCTGGCGGGAAAGGGTATACCGCCAATAATTTTCTATCGGGGGAACCCCGCGCCTCATCACACACTTCATTTAATTTATCTGATTCAGGAAAAACTATAGGTAGTTTTTCCACACCCCACATAATACCCTTTTTTGTGGTACTTGTAGTATCAGAAATATGTAACACCTCCTTCATTGCCCTTAACAAGTAACGTGTGGCCCTAAAGGAAAATACGTTTGTTTCTTCACCGTCGACACTGGAGTCAGTGTCCGTGTCTGTGTCTGTGTCGACCGACTGAGGTAAAATGGGCATTATAACGTCCCTGACGGTGTTTTAGACGCCTGGACAGATACTAATATGTTTGCCGGCCATCTCATGTCGTCAATCGACTTGCAGCGTGTTGACATTATCACGTAATTCCTTAAATAAGCCATCTATTCCGGTGTCGACTCCCTAGAGAGTGACATCACCATTACAGGCAATTTGCTCCGCCTCCCAACATCGTCCTCATACATGTCGACACACACGTACCGACACACAGCACACACACAGGGAATGCTCTGATAGAGGACAGGACCCACTAGCCCTTTGGGGAGACAGAGGGAGAGTTTGCCAGCACACACCAAAAACGCTATAATTATACAGGGACAACCTTTATATAAGTGCTTTTCCCTTATAGCATTTTAATATATGTAGTCATATCGCCAAATCAGTGCCCCCCCTCTCTGTTTTAACCCTGTTTCTGTAGTGCAGTGCAGGGGAGAGCCTGGGAGCCTTCCCACCAGCATTTCTGTGAGGGAAAATGGCGCTGTGTGCTGAGGAGAATAGGCCCCGCCCCCTTTTCGGCGGGCTTCTTCTCCCGTTTTTCTGAGACCTGGCAGGGGTTAAATACATCCATATAGTCCCCAGGGGCTATATGTGATGTATTTTTAGCCATAAAAAAGGTATTATACATTGCTGCCCAGGGCGCCCCCCCAGCGCCCTGCACCCTCCGTGACCGCTGTGTGAAGTGTGCTGACAACAATGGCGCACAGCTGCAGTGCTGTGCGCTACCTCAGGAAGACTGAAAAGTCTTCTGCCGCCTGCTTCTGGACCTCTTCCATCTTCGGCATCTGCAAGGGGGGTCGGCGGCGCGGCTCCGGGACGAACCCCAGGGTGAGACCTATGTTCCGACTCCCTCTGGAGCTAATGGTGTCCAGTAGCCTAAGAAGCCAATCCATCCTGCACGCAGGTGAGTTCACTTCTCTCCCCTAAGTCCCTCGATGCAGTGAGCCTGTTGCCAGCAGGACTCACTGAAAATAAAAAACCTAAAAACTTTTTCTCTGCAGCTCTTTAGGAGAGCCACCTAGATTGCACCCTGCTCGGATGGGCACAAAAACCTAACTGAGGCTTGGAGGAGGGTCATAGGGGGAGGAGCCAGTGCACACCACCTGATCCTAAAGCTTTATTTTTGTGCCCTGTCTCCTGCGGAGCCGCTAATCCCCATGGCCCTGACGGAGTCCCCAGCATCCACTAGGACGTTAGAGAAAGCATAGGAGCTAAGAAGTGGTCTGTGGTCACCACCTGCAGAACAACTCCTTTATTGGGGGTGTCTTGCTAATTGCCTATAATTCCCACCTGTTGTCTATTCCATTTGCACAACAGCATGTGAAATTGATTCTCAATCAGTGTTGCTTCCTTAGTGGACAGTTTGATTTCACAGAAGTGTGATTGACTTGGAGTTACATTGTGTTGTTTAAGTGTTCCCTTTATTTTTTTGAGCAGTGTGTGTGTGTGTATATATATATATATATATATATATATATATACACACATTGTATATATATATATATATATGTAAAGAATGGTAGAACCCAGCGCCTTCTGTGTTATGCAAACTCCAAGTGCAAATTAAATAATTATATGCGTACCGCATCCCATGTGGATATCAAGCATGTGATATAAATCGTAGTTTTCCTGATGTCGGTCCTGTAGCTTTCCCACTAACTTCGTGGACGGTCCGTATGAAAATTAGAAGAATACCACAAAATAGTGTAATATTGCCAGCATATATGAAGGTGTGCATAAGTATATTTTCTGATGTGATTGGTAATAGTGCCTTTAAATAAACAGTGCACCCAGTGTCATAATAAAATGACTGTGAGAAAGTGCCCACCGCCTGTAGTAATATATATAAGTACCCTCAGGACTTGTAAGACTTGCATGTAGGAATAACTTTATATGGTTCTTCTCCTGTGGTTCTTGTTGGGTTCTACCATTCTGTACATTTTATCTATTTGGACTTTTGAAATAGAGTTCATACAAGAGGACCCTTTTAGCAGCCCCCCTAAAATAGGTGAAGTGTTTTTGACTGTTTTTATTTTTTAATGACACTAGTCTTGTTATTTAGGTAGCAGCGCTATTTTGCACTATTGTTTTTTTTATATATATATATATATATATATATATATATTTATATATATATATATATATGTGTGTGTATGTACCTTTTATATATACAGTATATATATACACTATTTTTGTAATGCCACCCTATGCCAAGTCAAATTGGGTTGCGGGAGCCCCAGAGATATTAGTATACTGTCCCCAGGATCTCTGTTGGCTGCGCTGCCCGGAAACCCACCTCCTCTTGGCTAGTGGCTCAAATTATGACAACAATAGCAATGGTATATAATATGATTACTAGAACTGCCGCCACATCATGCAGTTTTAGGGACAGAGCTCAGCTGCATATGACCAGTGGTAGCAGCTTTGTCTACCAAATTTGCAGCGTGTGTGGATCTGAGTCCTCAGTTAGTGCACTGGACCAGAGAGTAGCTACCAGGAAGAAAAGACAGGAGCCTTACCATGAGGTGGGAGAATGTGTGCTTAGAAAGTGCAGTACTGGCTCTATTATGTTTTTGTATTTATTATGGTATGTTTAACCTTTTCCTAACCACTTATTTATATAATTTAAATAGTTGATACAGCCTATACTATGGACCATCTATAGTGGTAAATATTATTACTGTATGCCATACATTATCCAGTGTATAGAAAGACCAATTTTACATTAATGTCCAGGGTTATTACTAGGTTCTTCTTCCCCAGACTCCCGCACTTGCTCTAATGTTCTGCAGAGCGGGAGATTGTGGACTGCATTTAGAAATCCCCCCCCACCCCTCTAGAAATCCTAGGTTTACTACTGTTCTTCTCTATAGTTTAATTGATATTGTTCCCTTTTAACTCCATGAGACACTCTGCATTTGTTAGCAAACATGCGCTTATCATTTGTTTAAAAAAAAAAAAAAAAAAATTATATATATATATATATATATATATATATATATATATATATATAAATAAAATAAAAGACAGGTCAGAACATGTTACTTCACATTCCATTTTTTTTAGGTATCTGTGTACCTTTTGCCCGCTATGTTCCAGGAAACTGTAATTCCTAATTAGTATATACTGTACCCGTGACTGCTATGTGTGCAAAGCCTTATTTACCCTTTGTATCACTCCTATACTTCCTTTGTCACCCTCATCTGTATTTGTGTTGTTTCATGTGACATAGTATCGCTTTATGATTTGTAGTTCGAGTATCCAGGGCTGCAGGGTTTTGTTACAATTTACAGTACAAATTAATGATGATGATGATTACTTTGCATATTATTACTTACCACGGACGTGCAGTCAGGGGGGACAGGGGAGGCAGAGCCTCATCTGTCATACTCCAGTGAAAATAGCAATTTTTTCTGCTGATCAATGTCATAATATGGCATGCTTTCCAACATCAGGAGACGGGTAAGTGGGACTCCAAGGAGCTGCAAAGCTGCACCACAGAAGAAAGGGGGCACGACCTATGGGAAAGGGGGTGTGGCTTTGTGGGAGTGCTGCAATCATGATCAATGCCCCATTTTCCATCACTATGGGGGCATGCCCAACGCTCTTTAAGCTGCTGGCATGCCCTCAGACCCTCTGTCTCCCGTGAATAGACGCTGTGTGCATGCTCCTGTCACTCACTACTATGCTAGACAGAGTAGCAAGTGACAGGAGCCTCCCAACTGCCCCCCACCACCACCACCACCGTGGAAAAGTGGGACAGTCCCCAAAAAAGGGGACTGTCACTCAAAAATTGGGACAGTTGGGAGGTATGATATACACAGATCAGTGTAAAAATCTGCTAGTGTCACTGGAGTATGAAGTTGCTGTACTTTGCAGCCAGCACTTAGAGAGACAGAATAGGCAGCAAGAGCTCTGCCTCCTTCTGGCAACAGAAACTGTATGGGTCTGGGGGCAGTGCCACAGCTCTGGCTATATCAAGGCAGTGAAAAAAGTACCATGTTGAGGCAGTTCTGACACACACACACATATATATATATATATATATATAACACCAGATACGACCGGCACTCCTACAGCAGATAATGAATACCAGGGTGCCTTCCCGTGGCACTACAAGGCCCAGCAAACAGAAACAATGTAAAGGGCGGCACTCCAATGGATTTTGAAAAATAAACAGCTCAAAGAAATTAAGCTGGCTTGGTGAGCTGTTTATTTTTCAAAATCCATTGGAGTGCCGCCCTTTACATTGTTTATATATATATATATATATATATATATATAAACTATAGCTATTACAAAACTGTATTTAACAGATGTTTTTCTTAATATAGGACTAATGTCAAGCTGGAAACGCGTGGCTCCTTGCTGTTACCTGAGAATACCAGGAGATGTTTCTGCTGTCTAGTTTTGTTCTCTATGCAGTTCTAGTAAAATACTTTTATTGCCTGTATTGCTCTAATAAAATGTAATTGTACCACTGTGACAGGAGAATAAAAGCATCTTTGGTCAAATTGCTCCATTGCAGTGACAGACCCACAACTAATTATAATTTCATACTTTACTGTAAATCCAGAGTACACAATGATATAATTCTTTCTGTCCCAAACAATTCAATTGTGAGATGATTCCTGCAGGTGAATAAGGCTGACAACATGATGATAGGAGTAGATACAGGATTATGGAAAAGAGACAATAAGGATGGCAGTGTAACAGCAATGTCATAGAAAATAAGTAGTGCCCTATAATACTATCTTCATTCATTCATCTCGAAATAGGTCCAACATAAAATACAATGGAAAATAAACAAATAGGATCAATCTGTCTTTAAAGGTATTATTACTGTATATAAGGAAAACAAGAAAAAACATTTTAATCATGAAATGCAGACACAGCTCATGCCAGCAAATATGCTAATGTGCACATAATACCCACATAGGCCCTGATTCAGGTCGCATCTCAATCTGCAATAGTTTTATTCCGGTTTTCCATCCAGTGCACACGTGCAGGGCCCGATCTTCACGTGCACAGGCCAGCCAATGTGAGAGCATCACATTGATGCAAACGCCTCTGCCAGATTGATGCCTGATTGCATTATGGGGGCAGGATGGTTAAAAGAAGTCTGTTTGCAGGGCGGCTGCATGACTTCACACTCAGCCGTTCTGATAAAAAAATGCGTTGCGCATGCCTTTGCAGTTAGGCTTCGCAGGCAGGGGTCGTCCAGGTTTCATGCGATCACAATTTAATTGCTGTGTGTTCACAATTAGATTGCGATCACATGGCGGGGTTAATGTTAGATGTCTTCAATATCTCAGCAATTGGCATCTGTAGGAGTCCAAGTTGACAATAAGCAGTTGTAAGAAAAACTAGAAAAAATTGAAAATAAAGTGCCAAAATAATCATCATTTAGGAGTCTATTTAAAAATAAAAATAAAAGCAGCATAAAAGAATAACCACTTTTTGCTATGTCATTTTTGACTTATGAGGCCTATTTGTTTTCAGGGAGTATCTACAAAAAAAATAGGTATCCCCTGAATCTATGTAATCTGAGAACGCTGACCCTGACACCTTACTGATTACCTCAGCGTGTGTGGTAAATCAGCACTTTAACTGCCACCAGCAGAAGAACCTTTTAGGTCAAGCTCAGTGTGAGCTCCTGCTCTCACCCCAAACACAAATATTAATACGTAAAAATTAGGTAACATGAGCCACTCACGGTTTGGGTGTGAAAACACAGATTCCAGAACTAAGATTAAGATGTTTAATCCAAGTCAACACATCAAAGTTTATAGTTACAGAAAAAAGAAAGGTTGCAAGAATATAATAGTTTAAATAGTCACACAAGTAATCACAATTTCAAGAAATAAAATAAGAGAAAAAAGGGACAATGTTCATATCAACTAGGCAGAGCTGAATGCTGATTCAGGTGAAGTCTCTGGTAGGTATGTATCATCATGATCATCTAGACCCCTTCACGATAATGAACAATTTGCAGCCAGAGTTTTTTATATTTAAACCCATAGCAGACCCCTCTCGAACCTCCCCTCTTCTTCCACTCTCCCCTTTTCCCCGGAAGCAAGTTAACCCTTCCAAAACTAGAATAGAGTAGCTTACACTGTTCGGGTTCTCAGTCATCCCTTTCATCTTTTATGGCTCGCTTTAAAACTCTGGACATGATTTTATAATCAGATTGGTCTAGGATATACAACTGGGTCTCAGGAGGAACAGGTCACACTCTTCTAGCCATAGTGTCTCTGAAGGATTCCCTCAGGTCATCGAATGCATTCTCCAAGCAAACTCTGGTTCCCTGCATCAAAGGAGATCTGACACCTCTGGGCTATAAGGTAAACAAGCTGTGTCCTAGCAGAGTAGTTAAGTTTGAACCAGTTGTCAGCCTGATACATGTTCCACAAAATATACATTAATAAATCAACCAATGTAAATAATAGAATTTATTAATCATGACCACTCCGATATACCCGCTCCGTCCCTTACAAACCCATTCATGTATCTTCGGCTAAGGCATTTTGTAACTTCCCTGGACTGCTCTGCATCCCTAAACTTTCACAGACCCCTAACTAAGGCAATTATATCTGTTCTCTACTCCCTCCTCTTATCTTCTGGTCGAATTCCTAATCCGCCATTTGAACTAAAGTGGAAGGCTGACCTGCTTCCCCCCCCCCACCACCAACACCTGACAAAGAGACCTGGGCCAACATCCAAGAACGGTTTTCCAAGTAATCTATCTTAACATTGGTGAAGGAAAACACCTAGAAGATATATTATGGGTGGTATCTGGTCCCCACTAGACTGAATAACATTTTTAAGTCTGTCTCCCCCTGGGGTTGGAGAGGTTGTGGCAAACTAGGTTCCTTTCTTCATGTGTGGTGCTCCTGTCCCAAGATAGCACTTTACTGGGACATGATTGAGGATCTGACTAGCAATGTAGCTAGTGTTCTTATCATTAAAGATTCCTGGTCTTTTCTTTTGGGACTACCAGTTGTAAATTTTGATACTATTTCCAAATTTTAAATGTTGTGAGATATTTAGTTGCATTACAGGGAAAGTGCCCTGGAACCCCTTCTTTCCACTTAGTGATTGATAAAATTTGCCATTTAGCAGGTTTGGAGAAAATTACCGCCTACCTTAATAACAGATCTCCCAAATTCATGCAGGTTTGTGATTTGTAGTACCAATCTCAAAATCTCCCCTTCCATTCTATCATAGCTTGTGGACTGTCAGACCTTCTGTTCTAATCACCTTTCTATTAGAGATGAGCGGGTTCAGTTCTCTGAGAACTGAACCCTACCAAACACCACGTCCCGAGCCCAGATCCGAGTCTGACTCAGGACTTGCCGCCAGACTCAGAAACCAGAACAAGGCAAAACGTCATCATCCCGCTATTAGAATATCGCGGGTTTTGGATTCCATATAAGGAGCCGCACGTCACCGCCAATTTCACTCCAGTCCTGGAGAGTATAGCGAGAGGACGTGTCTCCTCAGTGTCTGTCTGTGCGGGAAAGTGATGTGGCGACCTGCTCTAATGTGTCATTCCAGTGCTGTCTTGTGCTGCATCAGTCCAGTCACAGTGGTGGTGTCCTGTGCTGCCATAAGTCCAGTGCTGCTGTATAAGTCCAGTGCAGTGGTGCTGTGTTGTGCTGCATCAGTCCAGTGGTGGTGTCTTGTGCTGCCATAAGTCCAGTGGTGGTGTCCTGTGCTGCCATAAGTCCAGTGCTGCTGCTGTATAAGTCCAGTGCAGTGTTGCTGTGTTGTGCTGCATCAGTCCAGTGGTGGTGTCCTGTGCTGCCATAAGACCAGTGGTGGTGTCCTGTGCTGCCATAAGTCAAGTGCTGCTGCTGTATAAGTCCAGTGCAGTGGTGGTGCCCTGTGCTGCCATAAGTCCAGTGGTGGTGTCCTGTGCTGCCATAAGTCCAGTGCTGCTGCCGTATAAGTCCAGGGGTACTGCCGTATAAGTCCAGTATAATGGTGGAGCAGCCGTATAAGTTCAGGGGTACTGCTGTATAAGTACAGTGGTACTGCCATATAAGTCCAGTCCAGTGGTGCAGCCATATAAGTTCAGGGGTACTGCCATATAAGTCCAGGGGTACTGCCATATAAGTCCAGGGGTACTGCCGTGGTGGTGTCTTGTGCTGCCATAAGTCCATTGGTGGTGTCCTGTGCTGTATATTATTTACTCCAAATAAAAGGGTTATATACATTACTTATATTATTATCCAAATCATTTTTACAGGGTTTGCCCTGTGTGGTGTAGGGGTACACTCGCCTGTGCTGCATATTATTATAATAACTCCAAACAAAAGGGTTATTATTATCCAAATTATTTTTACAGGCTTTGCCGTGTGTGGTGTAGGGGTACGCTCGCCTGTGCTGCATATTATTATAATAACTCCAAATAAAAGGGTTATTATTAACCAAATTATTTTTACAGGCCTTGCCATGTGTGGTGTAGGGGTACGCTCGCCTGTGCTGCATATTATTATAATTGCTCCAAATAAAAGGGTTATTATTTTCGAAATTATTTTTACAGGGTTTGCCGTTTGTGGTGTAGGGGTACGTTCACCTGTGCTGCCTAGTATTATAATAACTCCAAATCAAAGGGTTATTATTATCCATATTATTTTTACAGGCTTTGCCGTGTGTGTGTGGTTTAGGGGTACGCTCTCCTGTGCCACCAATATTGTGCGTGTATTACATCTGGGCAAATTCCAGCACGTCTCATGTTTTGCACATACAAATAATTTGATGGTGCAGAATTTTTTGAGAAACGACCGGGGCGTGCAAGAGATGCTGTCGGTGGGCCAAAAAATTGTGGGTCACTTTCAACATTCAGTCACTGCGTGCCACTCCTAGATGGGCCAGGTGTTTGTGCCGCACACTTGTGTCACTTAGCTTAGTCATACAGTTACCTCATTGCAAATCTTTTTTATCTTTGCATGATGTGCGTTTGGGGCCTAGTTTTTAAATCTGACATCCTGTCTGACACTGCAGTGCCACTCCTAGATGGGTCAGGTGTTTGTGCTAAACACTTGTGCCACTTAGCTTAGCCATCCAGCTAACTCATTGCACCCTTTTTTTCTTCTTTGCATGATGTGTTGTTTGGGGCATATTATTTTAATTCTGCCATCCTGTCTGACAATGCAGTGCCACTCCTAGATGGGTCAGATGTTTGTGCCGCACACTTGTGTTGCTTAGCTTAGCCATCCAGCTACCTCATTGCACCTCTCTTTCTTCTTTGCATGTTGTGCTGTTTGGGGCCTAGTTTTTAAAAGAGACATCCTGTCTGCCACTGCAGTGCCACTCCTAGATGGGTCAGGTGTTTGTGCCGCACACTTGTATTGCTTAGTTTAGCCGTTCAACTACCTCATTGCACCTCTTATTCTTCTTTGCATGATGTACTGTTTGGGGCCTATTTTTTAAATCTGCCATCATGTCTGACACTGCAGTGCCACTACTAGATGGGCCTGGTGTTTGTGCCGCACACTTGTATCACTTAGCTTAGTCATACAGCCTCCTCGGTGCAACTTTTTGGCCTAAAAACAATATTGTGAGGTGTTCAGAATGGGTTCACTACGAGCGGCCGGCGGCCGGCCTCCCGGCGACCAGCATACCGGCGCCGGGAGGCCGGCCGCCGGCTTACCGACAGTGTGGCGAGCGCAAATGAGCCCCTTGCGTGCTCGCCGCGCTACGCGCGCCAGACTATTTTATTCTCCCTCCAGGGAATAAGTGTCGGTATGCCGGCTGTCGGGCTTCCGGCGCCGGTATGCTGGTCGCCGGGAGCCCAACCGCCAGCATACTGAAGACCACCCATTCAGAATAGACTGGAAATAAGTGGAAATGAATGTTATTGAGGTTAATAATACCGTATGATCAAAATTACACCCCAATTCTGTGATTTTAGCTGTTTTTATGTTTTTTTTCCAAAATCATCCAGATCCAAAACTAAAACCCGAAAGGGTGGTTTTGGCTAAATCAATCCAGATCCAAAACACGAGCGAGGATCCAGATCCAAAACCAAAACATAAAACATGAAAAGTGCCCGCAGCACATCTCTACTTTCTATATTAGTGAGTTTCTTTTCGACACTTCTACTTTACTTGCACTCTTATGCTAACATGCCACTCTTTTTATTGATTTCTTGAAAAGGAATGCACCCAACTTCCTTGAGGGTAACCTCCCAGCAGGGCCTCCTCCTCCCTTCCCATCTTTCCCTAACCTCTTCTTTCCCTTCTTTACTTTTCTCTTTATCTTGATGGTTCTCATATGCTCTTCTGTTTTGTTTGTATATGTTATGAATATTGCTATTGCTGTTATTGCTATGTACTTGATGACGATGTACGTTGTAACTAAAATCATCTCTGTTATTGCACACGTGTGGTGTGGCTTGATTACTTAGTTGTTCATGTGATGTTTTTCTATTTCCCAATGTTTTGCTTTGATCTGATATTGTGATGTCATGTTTACGGCATGCAAAAATTAAAAATAAAACATTTAAAAAAAAGAGGTAATCCATGAACCTATACTAGTTTAGTAGGTCCCCCCCCCCCCCCCATTTGTGTTATTGACCCAAATACTCTCATTCCCCAAAAACACCATGAAGAGATTTGCTTAACTGGAACCAAACCTAGTACCCATCTGTTGTACATAACAGGTCCCACTGAAATAAAAAAAGTTGTTGGTTCAAATAAAAAAGCCCTTTTAAAAGAAAATCCTTAAGATCATGTGACATTTCTGTTTCATTACAAAAATGAATCTGTCTGTAAAGCATGTTTGGACTCAATAAAGTTGTACAGTGTTCTGGTTTCAGTACCTACCAAAAAAACTATTTGGGCTCCATTCAAATTCTTATTAGCACTAAATAATAAGCATTTTTCTGAACTAATGGTTATAAAACATGGTCTATCATGATAGAACGTTTGGATGCTATGCTGTTTGTACCAGATAGTATGGGCCTCCCCGAGGACTTTAGAGGATCTTTATGGAGATATAAATAGTAGAGGTGGAAAGGCCCTTGAAGTCAATAAAATCGGTTATGCTTTGTCAAGCTGTCATGTTTTATCCGATCAGAGTGCTCCCATTCATTTAAAAGACAGCATCTACTGAACTATGATCAGCGTCGGGCTCCCTATGAGTAGTAGTGTATCGCTTAACATATTTATTTCTTGATTTCCAAGAACGTGTGATGGTTATATGGACCAAAGGAATTGCATAAATAATTAATCGGAGAGTAATATGTCAAACAATATACTTTTCCTATTGCTTCCTTGTACAGGTTGAGTATCCCTTATCCAAAATGCTTGGGACCAGAAGTATTTTGGATATCAGATTTTTCTGTATTTTGGAATAATTGCATACCATAATGAGATATCATGGCGATGGGACCCAAGCCTAAGCACAGAATGCATTTATGTTTCATATACTCCTTATACACACAGTCTGAAGGTAATTTTAGCCAATATGTTTAATACAGGTGAGTATCCCATATCCAAATATTGCAAAATACGGAATATCCCGAAATACGGATTTTTTTTGAGCGAGAGTGACATAGTGAAACCTTTGTTTTTGATGGCTCGATGTACACAAACTTTGTTTAATACAAAAAGCTATTAAAAATATTGTATTAAATGACCTTCAGGCAGTGTGTATAAGGTGTATATGAAACATAAATGAATTCTGTGCTTAGACTTAGGTCCCATCGCCATGATATCTCATTATGGTATGCAATTTTTCCAAAATATGTAAAAATCCGATATCCAAAATACTTTTGGTCCCAAGCATTTTGGATAAGGGATACTCAACCTGTAACTTAGTGCATTAAACAAAGTTTGTGTACATACACACAATTCATTTATGTTTCATATACACCTTATACATACAGCCTGAAGGTCATTTAATACAATATGTTGACTAATTCTGTATATTAAACAAAGTTTGTGTACATTGAGCAATCAGAAAACAAAGGTTTCTCAGTCTCACTCAAAAAATTCCGTATTTCGGAGTATTCCTTATTTCTGAATATTTGGATATGGGATACTCAACCTGTACTGTGCTATTTGTAATATTTTCTTTACAAATTCTAATGGGCCCTGTCTGTCAGGTCATGCTGCAATGGTGGTGTTTCCCAGTGCCAGTATGCCCATAAAAGGGTGAGCTGGGACCTTTGGTACACCAGTAAAGATGAATATTCATTATTTGTTTAACAATTCTTAACCCCACACTCTCCAAACGTGTTGGGAATAGCCCTAGTGCTATTATTGGGCTGCTTGTCTCTAGAGATTCCAGTCATGTGCTGATCGGAGTAAATAAGGTTGGCACTATGGCGGACAGACCTCAAACCATGTGTCCCCTTGCTATAATGACAACGGCCTTGGCTGGTAAAGCTCCATGCTACTTTTTCCAATAGCAGCCTATGCAAAAGCATCAGTGATAATTTTGCTTGTGGCCTGGGGAGTACTCTATGCTTATTTTTATTTTTTTCAACAACAAACACGCTGGAAAAAAGCAGGAATGTCAGTGATGTGTAACTTCAAAACCCAGTGCACACCGCCGGCAGGTTGACAACTCTGCCTCAGAATCTGGAATCTTGGAGACTAAAGTCAGTGGAACCTCACCATGATTTTCACTCAGCGACTTAAAAGTTGACCAAAAAGGGCAACCTATTACATTCCTTTACGTTAGCATGTGGATGTGAGCTTTGCTAACACTAGTAAGGGCCTGAAGGTGTTTTTTGGTAAATTCCGCAATTCAGTGCTGCATTGAGTTAAGGAAATTTCTGTTAATTAACAAATTCTTTTGTATTTTGGTGATTATTTTGTAGGGTCTAATGAATTTCAAACCATGGAAAATGTAAAAAGATAAAAATGTACATTAAAAAGGAAGACAAGTGACAAATGGGATAGTCTGTAGACCAAATGCATTGTACTAAATTACTAAACAAACATTTTAAGCCCGATCAGAGGGTCTTGTCCATCACCATTTTCATATTACAGTGCTTTGGATAGAAGGGCTGATTAAAAGTGGTCTACTCAGTGATGCCCTGAGAGAAAGGTCGTGTGCAGTGCTACAGTGGTAATTGCTCAAGTCTCAGAAAAGGAACAAACCTGCTAGATTAGGGGGTTGGGGTGCAGATTGCCAAAAGCCCCCTCAAGAGCATATTTCCATTTTGTATCATACATTACTCAAATAATAAAAAGCAACAGAATAAACAATGTGAAAATTCTTACACATGCTCTTGTTGTAATTTATTTTCTTGCTGGTAATAGGCTTAGAAAAATAGGAGGTGCAACAATGCTGTGCTAATTCATGTGCACTTCATAGATTAATAAATAAAAGGCATGCCGATGATCAAAAGTATTTAAATACATTTAAACATCATGATTAAATTGCAACACATCAATGAAAGGTCAATTAGGAAAGAAAGAAAACAAGCCTATATTGTATACATTACTAGATTTATTCCATTCCGTTGTTATTATTTTATATCACTTAGCGGCTCATATGTGACCCATTTACATTTCCTCATCTCCAAGACTAGTTGAGAGGGGACATGCTATCAGTCGTAAGACATACAGCATGTCTCGCACCACTTCAAACGCAGTCTGCAGACTGTGATCTCATTCAATACGCCAACTGTTGTGGAGAAAAAGAGAAGAAGCACACATGTTTTATGTCCCATCTTTTGGCTGAATACAGCAAAGAGTTAGTATAAACCTACTTCTAACCACTTCACATACTACCCTCCCAACTAGGCTGCAAAACACATAGTACAAAGGACATTTACATAACTTGCTTTAGAGAACGCTTAACAATCCCTGTCATTTTTGGTACAATTTAGAAAATGAAAGCAAATACAGGTTGAGTATCCCATATCCAAATATTCCGAAATACGGAATATTCCGAAATACGGACTTTTTTGAGTGAGAGTGAGATAGTGAAACCTTTGTTTTTTGATGGCTCAATGTACACAAACTTTGTTTAATACACAAAGTTATTAAAAATATTGTATTAAATTACCTTCAGGCTGTGTGTATAAGGTGTATATGAAACATAAATGAATTGTGTGAATGTAGACACACTTTGTTTAATGCACAAAGTTATAAAAAATATTGGCTAAAATTACCTTCAGGCTGTGTGCATAAGGTGTATATGTAACATAAATGCATTCTGTGCTTAGACTTAGGTCCCATCACCATGATATCTCATTATGGTATGCAATTATTCCAAAATACAGAAAAATCCCATATCCAAAATACCTCTGGTCCCAAGCATTTTGGATAAGGGAGACTCAACCTGTATTTCATTAGTTGCCATGGGTTACATTCAATTCTACCTGACACCAGGTTCATAAATGTCCCAATATGTGAACTATGTGTGAAATTGAATACCACGCTTAGCGAGAAAGTGGGTGATATAAACACAAATATCACAAAAAAACAACAACAAAGAGGTGCATTAGCAGTCAGAAACATGGTTTACTGAAACATGGGAATTTGATAAAGAACAGTGCTGCCCTGTCAGTGAGGGTACACGTATACATGTAAATAAACCAGAATGAGGAACACATTCTCTTGCATGAAGGGAATTACGTAGAGCAGCTGAAAGGGGAAGAAAAATATGCGGTTGAGTTGAGAATATGAATTACTGTATTCTCCTATATCAACAATTTTTTTTTTAAGTGAATAAACCCTAGTCATTTTTCATTATTATGGTGTCATGAATTTACATTAAATAGTAGAGATTTATTACATTAGCTACAAAAGTTTGAACACATTAGGAAACAACAGTTTACGTATATTCAGAATGTGTTTTGAAAAGGATATATTATGGGATAAACTCAGGGTGAGTGCCCCTTTTTTTAAACATGGTCTTTTTTAAAATCATTTGGGAATGAAATATAAATATTCTCAGAGTCTTATGCTTTATATAAATATTTAGCAGTTTGCAGAAACAATTAGACAACAAAGCAGTGGCTAAAAACCATTATGTAAGCAATCTCTATATACAGATAAATAATAATCTGCTTTCATCATTTTGTCTTTGTCTTACCGAAAGAGGAAAATAAAAATTGTGGATTTTATACCAATAGTATGAAACAGCTATTGACACTCCCAATAGTCTCGATTAAAAGACGGGATGTAATATAAGTCCGAGTTCAGCGGCCTTGCGGGATGCCGGCCAAACTCAGACTTTTTTTTAAAGAGGCAATCATGATTAAGCCCTGTACAAGATTGCCCCTTTAAAAAAGTGTCTGCTTTCGGCCGGCAAACTTGGACTTCTTTACATCCTGCCCACAGACTCCAAATAGTGTGGACATTCCGTAAAGCTGGCAGGGATTTTGTAGAATGTGGAAATGGTTGTGTCGGTGATTGGGGTAGATAGGGGGTAGAATTTTTATTATTCAGATTTTGCTCCAAAGCATTTCTTATTCATGTTTTTCATAGCAATACACAGAATTATTTACCAGCTCATAGGTCTGTATGTATAGAGTGGGACAAGTAGACACATGTGTAAGGCAGCTGTTCATGGGGCAGCACAGAAATAATTTTTAACTTTCTTCTTTTTACAGTGAAAAAAGTAATAAGGAGATTGTGTTGGAAATAAAACTGTCGCCATGTAAGCTGGTGAAGAGTAATTTAGGGTATTTTCACTGTAGAGAGCTCTGCCAGGCCCGTGTAGTATTTTGAGGGCCTGGCCTAAATGTGGGAGTCATGGCTCCTCCAAAACATGGACAAATCCAGGGGACATGATCAGTGTGATAGCTCCCTCCCACAGCCTCAGTGTCTCCCAGCACACAGCAACTGGGATGAGGAGAGAGGCAGCTTCTGCTGTCGGTAAGAGGTGAGGGGGGAGGGGGGGCAGACTCGGGCATCTTCTAGGCTCCTCCAAAAATCCGGGACTGGGTAATCAGAGGTGTGAGATGCTGACCAATCTCAGACATTTTTTTTTAAAGCAGGGTTTTGCCTTGTAAATGATTACTGCTTTATAGAAACAGCCAAGATTAGCCATCATTCCCCACATTCGGCAAACTCTGACCCTATTACATATGACCCATACTCTCCAGAGTATCAACTTCATGAAAATAGAACTGTCCTATATGGATGAAAAGAAAAAAAACAACCACAATTGTAAGCATTTATCCTCACTATAGATGAATGCAAAATAAATGGGACTGTACTAGAATCATAGATCACAGAGTGCAGGGCCGGATCAAGCCTTTGGGATGCCCGGGGCACTTAAATCAGGGGGACCCCAGTGGAAGGTGGGGGATGTATATTAGATTGTGCATACCTCCAACATGTCACATTTCAGGAGGGACAAAATGCTCTCTACCTGGACTTCCATCTTTATATATGATTGATGTAACCTGTGTTTAACTATTTCATTGATAAGAAAGGTGTTTCAACACAGGTGTTTGCAATCATAAATTAAGAAGGAAGTCCAGGTAGAGAGCATTTTGTCCCTCCTGGAATGGTTCATGGTGGGAGGTATAGATTGTGTATATTAAATTTAAACCAATCGTGTATATTAGTTTTAAACAAATAGTTTAATAATGCCTGAGTACTGTTTATACAGTAGCTCCACCTAATTGAAAGGCAACTATTTTATAAAATTTTCTTGTAGTGGAACAAAGACAATTTAAACAACCTAAAAATATACATAGAAACATAAAATAATGTATCTTGTCACATGCAAGAATAGCATCAGCCTCTGTACTACTTACATACTGGGACAGGACTCAGGAGGATTCTCTGTGTGTGTGTCTCTATCTATAGACCCAAATGGTTTAGTTGCATAAAAGTTTGCACATGAATCAGACACCCAGGTAGGGAGGAGGAGAAGCTGGGATCCCTGTGACACTAACGGCTCTTTCCACCCTCCTATCTCTCCTCTGGTCAGAAAGCTCTGTCTGTACCTCATGAAACATGATATTCCTGTGTCTCTGCCTGACCTGCATACTGTCCTGCTCGCATTCTGGCTCTCGCTGTAAGAGGGGAAGCTAGTGATATCCGTGTGCTTTGACCAGGGGGCCGCTGACACAAGGGGGCCCAGGATACAGTATTCCCCCTTAATCTGGCTATGACAGAGTGTCTTGCAGGCTTGGAATCATGAGCCAAAGGCTATACCTCCAATCTCCCTTGAAAAGCTGGTGTTCACAGGTTAAGTAACTGTTATGAAATGCTAGGTGGATTACTTTATTAGAATGATGTACAGTAGCAATGGGTTTCTGTAAAAGTCTCTCTTAATACAAGACAAGGATTCAGAAGGTTGTCACTCAAAAAAATCTGTTTTCTGGTAAAATTGTAGTAACTTAACAGCTCAAGGTCCTGAGGAGGATGACTAAACAGTGGCAATAGAGCATCAATAGTATTGGGAATTAGGGCGCTGCACTAAATTTGAGCAGCCTATCCTTCACACCTAGGGTTTTCTTTCATGAATGTTTTAACTTATGCTGTCATGAATATTAAAATGCTAATTTTATTATTCATAAAGTCTTGCAGTCTATAGCTTTTATTATATTTTACCTTCAGAGGTAATATAGCTGACTGCTCAATTGGTAAGCAAATAAGAATTGTATTCAATAGCAGCTATCTGCCAACTTGGGAGGTCATTGATTATTCATGTGTTTTCATTTTAATTACCTTCAGAGGTAATTTATCACTTATCTGCTGAAAAGAGGTTATTTAGCTATTCATTTATGTATTTCATTCTGTATGCTTTCAGGGATAATTTTAACCAAACACTAAGAATTCCATTTTATCTGTAGTATCAAGGATTCACCATTATAACCTATTATTTATATGGGACACACAAATACCACTATATAATGTGTATTTTCTATAGACATTTTAGTATATAAGGAGCATTTAAACCGGTGAAAGATATATTGCAAGAATCTCATTACAGTATTTGTATTACTATATTTCATATCTACACATTGGGGGTCATTCCAAGTTGATCGCTCGTTAGCAGTTTTTAGCAGCCGTGCAAACGCATAGTCCCCCCCTTCCAGGGTGGAGTGTATTTTCGCTTTGCAGAAGTGCGAACGCCTGTGCAGCAGAGCGCCTGCAAAAACATTTTGTGCAGAACAAGACCAGCCCTGGACTTACTCTTCATGTGCGTTGATTCTAATGTTGGTGGGATGGATTTTGACGTCACACACCCGCCCAGCTACGCCTGCGTTTTCCCTGGCACGCCTAGCTTTTTCCAAACACTCCCAGAAAATGGTAAGTTGACACCCAGAAATGCCCCCTTCCTGTCAATATTCTTGCTTTATGCCATGCGACTGAAAGCTTCACTAGAACCTGTGCAAAACCACAAAGGACTTTGTACACGTACGTCGCGTGTGTGCATTGCGGTGCATACGCAGAAATGCAGATTTTTAGCCTGATCACTGCGCTGCGAACAACGGCAGCTAGCGATGAACTCGGAATGACCCTCCATTTTCACCGGAAAATTCTTCTAAAGCTATACAGTAGTGCCCATCCACCACACCACACTTCTTTTATACATTTTGGCAATAGAGCATGCAGTCCTCCCTAGATACATCCTGAGAATGCTTAATATTTGTGTGTACACCCCCAGGAATTACAGCTGCCTCAGTTGTGATGCCAGACCACAGGGATGAGGTGATCAGCACACAGTTATCCCCTTCCATGCTTGACAGCAATAGGCTGCATGGCCCTTGTCTCCCAAGGGCCTTACCTTCTCCTCATAGACGCCTCAGCAGGACCTGCCTAACAAGCAGCTGCTTCCTGCACACTGCTGTGTGACTACTACAGAAGAGGAACAGATTCAGCAGAAGACAACAGGTATGTTAGGGTATATGAGTTTGGGTTGGTTATAGTGTCTGAATACTAAGAATAAGGGGAGGGGGGTAAGAGATTATATATTTATAGGAGTTAGTTAGGATTAACTTTTTATTAGAAAGAAATGTCTCATACCCAACCGTTCTGCTCCTATGAGACCAGCACATTTATAGTTTTATCAAAATCATGTTATCCCAATTTCCTCCATTCGTTGGTTACCTGCAAATGTGTTCTTACCATGTGATTTTTTTTCTGACAGCGTACTTCAGCACCACCGTGTGCTGTTCCTGTAATGTGTACCTCCACTGATTGCACACCCTGCCAGCAGCAGCAACCTACGCAGTGCATCCAGATGGTCGCGTTGGATGGTTCCTCTATGGGCAGGATGCACTTCATATGGATCTTTCCATACAGAGTATATTATACTACTACACAAGTGTCAGTTTTCCCATATATGCATTGGACCCTTGTATGGCTTACCTCCCTCAGTATAACCATTATAGTGCATGGCTGCCTCATCTGGTACGTTTGTGGATGGGATGGAAAATACATGGACCTGACGGTTTTGTGGGACCCTACTCTGAGCATTAGGACGCTGCAATCACCCCATTTTATGTAATCTCTTCTAGGGGGTTGACTATTCCACCCAGGGTAATCCTACACAAGGGCCAATATTTACTAAAAAATCGAGTTTGTCCGATTTGTGTTTTTTTTTTCTAAGTCCCAACACGGGAATTCACTAAACTCAAATCTCGGCAGTGTTTGGGCTATTCGTAATGGTTTTCAAGGCTAAGTTCAGAAATACGAATGAATAGACCATCGGTCAAATGCGGCTGTTATTTCATACAACACGGGTATTCACTATTCATTCGTATTTGGGTGTTAGTCTCTGAGTGCTCAAGTGCGGGTGTATTTTTTTGCGAATCGTTAAAAAAAGCAGCAAAAAAATAGACCTGCTTTTTCCAGTCGAGTTTGGATAACCATGCACGGATCAGTGAGATCTGTGCATCGTTATCTATGGGAAAGGGTCTGTTTAATGTAAAAACTTTGAAAAATTTTTTTGCGTGGGGTCCCCCCTCCCAAGCATAACCAGCCTCGGGCTCTTTGAGCCGGTCCTGGTTGAAAAAATATGGGGGAAAAAATGACAGGGGTTCCCCCATATTTTAACAACCAGCACCGGGCTCTGCGCCTGGTCCTGGTGCCAAAAATACGGGGGACAAAAAGCGTAGGGGTCCCCCGTATTTTTGGAACCAGCACCGGGCTCCACTAGTCAGAGAGATAATGCCACAGCCGGTGGACACTTTTATCTTGGTCCCTGCGGCCCTGGCATTAAATCACTAACTAGTCACCCCTGGCTGGGGTACCCTGGAGGAGTGGGAACCCCTTAAATCAAGGGGTCCCCCCCTCCAGCCACCCAAAGGCCAGGGGTGAAGCCTGAGGCTGTCCTCCCCATCCAAGGGCTGCGGATGGGGGGCTGATAGCCAAGTGTAAAAATAAGAATATTGTTTTTTGTAGCAGTACTACAAGTCCCAGCAAGCCTCCCCTGCAAGCTGGTACTTGGAGAACCACAAGTACCAGCATGCGGTGGAAAAATGGGCCTGCTGGTACCTGTAGTACTACTACAAAAAAATACCCAAATGAAAACAGAACTCACACACCTTGAAAGTACAACTTTATTACATACATGCACACCTACATTCACACATACTTACCTATGTTCACACGAGGGTCGGTCCTCTTCTCCAAGTAGAATCCATGGGGTACCTGAAAATAAAATTATACTCACAAAAATCCAGTGTAGATCGGTCCTCTTCTGAGCTTGTAATCCACGTACTTGGCAAAAAAACAAACCGAAAACCCGAACCACGCACTGAAAGGGGGCCCATGTTTACACATGGGACCCCTTTCCCCGACTGCTGGGACCCCCCCCTGACTCCTGTCAAAGAGGCTCCCTTCAGCCAATCAGTGCCAGGTATACAGATGTCCCCACAGTGCCAGGTATACAGATGCCCCCACAGTGCCAGGTATACAAATGCCCTTCACAGTGCCAGGTATACAGATGTCCCCACAGTACCAGGTATACAGATGCCCTGCCCTGCCCGCCCTCCCCTCCCCTCCGTGCTGCTTACCGTGCTGCTTTCGGCGGGACACGGAGGAGAGCGTGGCTATGTTGGGCGGCGGCGGCGTGCTGGACTTGAAACCAGCCGCCGGTTCGAGAGCCAATCAGAGCTCGCGGACCGGAAGCCGCGGCTCCTGATTGGCTGCCGGTCAGTGAGCTCTGATTGGCTCATGAACCGGCGGCTGGTTTCAAGTCCTACACGCCGCCGCTCCCACCCGACAGCCGCGCTCTCCTCCCTGTTCTGACAGCTGAGACACGCTGCCGCCGGACTGAGCGGCAGCGTGTCTCACTGACACAAGCTGGTGGGCCGGACCAAACGGCTTTGCGGGCCGGAGGTTCCCCACCCCTGTGTTAGACTAACTGGTCTATAATTACCCAGTTCTGATTTACTTCCCTTTTTAAATATTGGCACTACTTCCGCTATGCGCCAGTCTTTGGGAATCATGCCTGACGTAAGCGAGTCATTGAAAATCAAATACACGGGTCATGCTAATTCAGAGTGTAGCTCCATGAGAACCCCTTTGGTGAATTCCATCTGGACCAGGTGATTTGTCAATTTTAATTTTTTTTAATCGGTCACAGACTAGTTCCTCAGTTAAATGAGCATTTAGCAGTTGGACATTATCGTTGCAGAGGTTATGCATTAATCCAGCCATCTGGTCTTCTCTTGTGAATATAGATGAGAAAAACTTGTTTAATTTTTATGCTATGCCATTATCGTCTTTGATTAGGACTCCCGACTTGTCTTTTAAGGGGCCTATACTCTCCTTCTTTAATCCTTTGCTGTTGATGTTGTAAAAACTTTTTGGGGTTTGATTTACTTTCCTTTGCTATTATCTTTTTGGTTTCTATTTTAGATGCTCTGATTTCTTTTTTGCATATTTTGTTACAATCCTTATAGAACTGGGATGACTACCCCTTCCCATCCTATTTATACTTTTTGAAAGCTCTCCTCTTTTTGGCCATTAGTTCCTTGATCTGTTTGTTAAGCCACATTGGTTTGGAATTGTTACTCCTTTGCTTACTGCCTATGGGAATTAATTTACGAGTAGTACTAGCGAGCAACTTTTTTAATACATCCCATTTCTCTGCAGTATTCTTGCCTTGAATCAAAATTTCCAAGTCAGTATCCCTTAGCGCTTCCTTCATACTGTCAAAGTTGGCTTTGCTAAAGTTTAGAGTCTTAGTTGAACCTATATAGGGCTGCTTGTGAAAACTGATGTTGAATGTGACCATATTGTGGTTGCTGTTTCACATGGGCTCCCCTACTGTAATATTTGATATCAAATCCCCATTGTTTGTTAATACCAGAGCTAAGATTGCATTGTACCTAGTTGGTTCCTTGATTAGTTGAAGTAAGTAGTTACCATTTAGTGTATTTGATACCCTATTACCCCTAGCAGTATCACATGAATCATTTGTCCAAGTAATCTCTGGATAGTTAAATCTCCCATCACTATTACCTAATCCTGTTGCTTTTTTGATTCGCTTCAGTAACAATTCCTCATCAGACACATTAATATCAGGTGGCTTGTAACATATCCCTATTAGTAGTTTTTTAATTCCATTAAACCCCACGCAATTCCTACCCATAAAGTCTGCACAATATCTCCAGTCCCATCGCAAATGTCTTCCTTTATATTAGGTTTTAAAAAAGGCTTTACATAAAGACATACCCCTCCACCCCGTTTGTTTAATCTGTCTCTCCTGAACATCATATAACCCTCCAGATTAACTGTTCAATCATGAGATTCGTCACACCAAGTTTCAGTAATACCTATAACATCATACTGTTTGTTTGCTGCAATGAATTTAAGTTCCTACTTTTTCCCTGTAAGACTTCTAGCGTTCACATACTTTACATACAATTAAGATTAGTATTCCCTCTTATACTGGGAACATCATTTTCTGTATGCAATGTTGGCGAACCATATTCATCATTACTTTGTGTTTTGGTAATACCCTTGCCGGCTGGTCTTTCCCTCCCCCTTCTCCATCCCCATACAGCTCACTACCTCCATCCTTACTATTCTTACTGCTATACCCATAGTTTCTGGATAAAACCGCCTTCTAGGCACCTAGTTAAAAATCTCCTCCAACCCTCTAACCATCCTTTCCCCTAGCACTGCTGCCACCTCCTCATTCAGGTGCAATACATTTTGACAAAGAAGAAGGCATCTGACTGAAAAGTCCGCCCAGTGTTCCAGGAACACAAACCCCTCTTTCCTACACCAATCTCTAAGCCACACATTTACCTCCCTAATTTCCATCTGCCTTTCTGGGCTAGCGCATGGCAGAGGTAATATTTCGGAGAATATTATCCTAGATGTCCTCGTCTTTAGTTTCTGGCCTAAATCCTTATAATATTTCTTAAGGACATCCCACCTACCACTAACTTTGTCGTTGGTGCCAACATGCACCAAGACCGCCGGGTCATTCCCAGCCCTGCCCAACAATATTTCTACCCGGTCTGCAATATGTTGTACCCGAGCACCCGGGAGACAACAGACTGTACGGCGATCGTGGTCCCGGTAGCAGATTGCCCTGTCTGTCTTCCCGATAATAGAATCCCCTACCACCACAATCTGACTAGGTACCTCGCTATCTTTTTTCCCATCTGTGCCGGAGGGATTGCTACTCGGTTTGCTAGAGGGAACAGTCTCCTACAGCTCCGTCATTGAGGAAGAAACTAGAAATAAGACTATACTTGGCCTGGTGATAACAAATTATAACATTAATGTAAGGGGTGCCTTAGTAACTATGGTCACATTCAAAATAAGTTACCAAAAACAGCAATACAAGAGTTTGACTAAATCTTTTTATTTTAGAAAAGCCAAATTTATCATGTTCAAGCAATCTCTAAAGGGCATAGATTGGGACCAAATTTTTATTGGTAAGAGCACTGCAGAAATGTAGGAAACCTTTAAAACATTGCTGTATAAATGTATACATAAGTTCATTCCCATGGGCAGCAAAAGCAAGAGTAACAAGTTTAAACCGATGTGACTAAATAAGAAGGTAAGGGTAGTAATGAACAATAAAAGGTGATCTTTTAAAGTGTTTAAATCTGATGGGAATATAGGTGGTCATTCCGAGTTGTTCACTCTGTAATTTTCTTCGCATCGCAGCGATTTTCCGCTAACTGTGCATATGCAATGTTCGCACTGCGACTGCGCCAAGTAAATTTGCTATGCAGTTAGGTATTTTACTCACGGCATTACGAGGTTTTTTCTTCATTCTGGTGATTGACAGGAAGTGGGTGTTTCTGGGCGGAAACAGGCCGTTTTATGGGAGTGTTTGAAAAAACGCTACCGTTTCTGGGAAAAACGCGGCAGTGGCTGGAGAAACGGAGGAGTGTCTGGGCGAACGCTGGGTGTGTTTGTGACGTCAAACCAGGAACAACAAGCACTGAACTGATCGCACTGGAAGAGTAAGTCTCGAGCTACTCAGAAACTGCACAGAGAAGTCTTTTCGCAATATTGCGAATCTTTCGTTCGCAATTTTGATAAGCGAAGATTCACTCCCAGTAGGCGGCGGCTTAGCGTGTGCAAAGCTGCTAAAAGCAGCTTACGAGCGAACAACTCGGAATGAGGGCCATAGAGTCCTTCGACTACTACAAGGTATGTAACAAAATATGCAAAAGGGAAATTAGAGCAGCTAAAATAGAAAACTAAAAACTAATTAAGAAGTAAAGCAAATCTTACCCAAAAAGTACTTCTAAGTATATCAATGGAAAAAGGAAATAAAAAAAGACAACAGGACTTCCGGTTCCAGTGCGTCATGGAGTAGTAGCTCCCTCCTGTAGCTTTGGTGCCTCCAGCCATTTACCCTGCTTATCGCCTGTCCCGGGCATTGACTGAGCGGCCTGCAGCCCATGTCCACCCTCCTGGTGTCTAGCTCTCCTGCATGGACAGGTTTCTGGCCCCAAACATGCAGGGTAAAGCCTCCTACGCTGAACCTGAGGCTGCTCGCGGCTCAGCATCCAAGATTGTTGCCACAGCATCTCTGGACCCTGGAGCTCTGGCGGCGGGTACCCGTGCTGACTGCCAGACTCCCCTGCCTCCCGCTTCTGATGTCTCTGCTGGGACTAAGGCTACAGTGAACACGCTACTCCACCATCCCCCTTCTCACTCCCTGTCTTATGAAGACATTGTCAGGGCTGTAAAGGAGACTGTGCAGCAAGCTATCCTTGACATTAAGAGTCAAAACAAGCAGCTGGCTAAACAAGTTTTACATGTGGAGCACACCGCTGGGGAAAATATCCAGAGAAATGCTGACCTATCTGACATCTCTGCTAAACTGCAGAAATCTGAAATCATGGTGTGGTCAAAGATTGACGACTTGGAGATTAGGTTACCGCAATAATATCCGGCTCATTGGGAAACCTGAGTCTGTAAAGGGACCGGCTCTCTTTCATTTCCTTCGCCATACTTTACCTGATCTCCATGGTGCACAAGATGTCTGCTCGGACCTGGTGGTGGAGCGTGCTCATAGTAAAGGTCCCACCCTCCCCTCCTCATCGTCTCCCTGGCCGAGGGCTGTGTTATTCCGGTGTCTCAACCTCATACACAAAGAAGTGCTGTGGTCTGCCTCTCGTCGCAAGCGTGACCTGGCTTGGGAGGATGCTAATCTGTTAATCTTTCAGGATTTCTTCCCGGAAGTTACCAGGCTCAGGAAGGTGTTTTCCCCTACCTGCTCCAAGTTGGTTCAAGAGGGTCGCAAGTTCGCTCTACTTTATCTTGCATGCCTGAGGATCTTTGAGGGCTCATCTTTCAAAGACTTCACCAACTATGAGGATGCCGCTACCTTTCTTTCTGAACTCCTCGCCCCTGACTCTGAGTCGGAATGAATGTGCAATTTGACCCTGTCTCAGGATTCCCCTAGTCCTCTGTTGCTTCCTTTGTGTTACCATTGTACTCCTTTCTTTTTTCCCTTGCACCCCTTGGACCGGAACCCATTTTGTGGACTTACATGGACTATCTTTACACGCTTCTACTGCTCCTATGTGTGATGTATACTTCTACCAGCTTGTCATTTTGCTTTATGTTATACCTATGGCTCCCTGCACCTTATTTGCTGTTATAATTGTAGTGGCCTCCGTGGCCTCCATGTTTTTTTTACCCATTTAGACAGTGTATCCCATTGTTTGGCCGCTATACTACTTGTTGTCCTCTTTACTTTCCGTGAAGTCTTTCTGGAATTGTTATTGTGCCCCCCCCCCCTTTCCCTCGTCATGTGCTGCCTCCTCCTCCCGGGGTTTCTGGGTGTGTGGGGGTTGTTTGCAATTTTAACCGTTATATATCTGTTTTTATATGTCTACAATTAAAGTAGGTACATGGAATGTTGGGGAATTCATTCCCCTGTTAAGCGGAAGAAGATTCTGATCTATTTAAATAGATTACATATGGACTTGGTGTTTTTACAGGAGACCCACCTCCTCTCCCCCCAGAAGCCCAAAAATTGGGAGTTCTAGAATGGAAGGTGCTCTCCTATGCCCCCTATACTTCTAAATCTAGAGGTGTCTTAATCCGTGCTAAACGTAACTTGCAAATTGAGCTTCTTAATTCTGTCTCTGATCCAGATGGCAGATTTCTTATATTAGAGGTTAATACAAAATATGTTGTATGCACTGTGTATGCCCCAAACTCATACTCTAAGATATTTTTCAAAAACCATTTGGCTAAATTGTACCCATTTGCCTCCATCCCTATGATTGTGGGTGGAGACTTTTATATTGTCTCTAAAATTGCACGGTAACTCCTCTACCCGTACACGCTCTCCCCTGCCCTTGGTATCCCCTTTTTTGCACAGCTACTTCAACTAACTCCCACTGACAGGGAGTACTCATGTCCCTCAGCCGCTCATAATACCTTATCGAGGATTGATTTCCTTGTTTTGTCAGACCCCTTGATCCCTACGACTACAGAGTTGCAAATGGAGACTATGGTGGGTATTCCGAGCTGATCGCTCGCTAGCAGTTTTTAGCAGCCGTGCAAACGCTATGCCGCCTCCCACTGGGAGTGTATTTTAGCTTAGCAGAAGTGTGAATGAAAGGATCGCAGAGCGGCTACAAAATAATTTTCAGCAGTTTCAGAGTAGCTTCAGACCTACTCAGTGCTTGCGATCACTTCTGACCATTCAGTTCCTGTTTTGACGTCATGAACACGCCCTGCGTTCACCCAGCCACGCCTGCGTTTTTTCTGGCACGCCTGCGTTTTTCTGATCACTCCCTGAAAACGGACAGTTGACACCCAGAAATGCCCTCTTCCTGTCAATCACTCTGCGGCCAGCAGTGCGACTGAAAAGCTACACTAGACCTTGTGTGAAACTACATAGTTTGTTGTAATAGTACGACGCGCATGCGCATTGCGCCGCATACGCATGCGCAGAAGTGCCGAGTTTTTGCCTGATCGCTATGCAGCGAACGAAAACAGCTAGCAAACAACTCGGAATGAGGGCCTTTCCTTAGTCTGGACATCCCTCACTACCTCACTAGATTGTGGCTCCTTTAAATGCTGGAGCTTCCCAACTGCCTTTACCTCCTTATTGATGTTTCACAATAAATTGGATGTGTTCTGGGAAGAGTTCAGACTGGAAAATGAACATGCTTGCTCCACTGATCCCTTGACATTCTGGCAGGCTTCAAAGGCAGTTCTCCATGGAAGACTTATAGCGTACGTCTCTTCGAGGAAAAAACATTTCCTCTCTGAATTTAAACGTTCTCAACATAGTTTAACTGAAGCCTACGAGAATTTCAAACAACACCCCTTTCCTGTCCTCCAAGAAATTGTACCTGCAATTTAATGCCATTCTGGCAGCTATGGGTGACCATCACACCTTTCAAAAAAGTAATCATTTTTATACGTTTGGAAATAAGACGGGCCATCTCCTTTCTAATCTTCTGAAAGGTTCTGTGCCTTCCTCTGTAATCCAGACACTAAAACATGCTGATGGCTCGTTGGCTGCAAAGTCTAGTGATATGGCTCACCTCTTTTCAGATTTTTTACATAGATATATACTCCCAACCTCCCATTGATGAACAAGCAAAAGAATCTTTTTGGAGCTCTCTGCCCCTCCCTCGGATATCCCCATCCCTAGCCGATGGTATATGTTCCCCAATTACTCCGCAGGAGGTGGAAAAAGCTATTAAGGGTCTTAAACCGCTAAAGGCTCCAGGGCCTGATGGCTTTTCAGGAGAGTACTATATAATGCTACTGCCCAAATTGGTAAAACCTCTGGCTTTGGTATTTAATAAAATTTTTACTTCCCACTCTATCCCCCTGTATTTCAATGATGCACTGGTCCATCTTCTTCCCAAACCTGGCAGAGACCCCCATCTCCATGGCTCTTATCGCACCTTATCTTGTAAATGTTGACTATAAATTGTTTACTAAAATTATTGCGGATAGATTGAAGGGGCTCCTTCCTTCTATTATCCACCCAGACCACAATGGCTTTATCTCCGGCCGGCATCCATCAATAATATTCGTAAAATCATAGCAGCAGCTACTTGGTTACACTCTTGCAGGAACCCTGACCCACAATATGTGCTTTCCTTAGATGCTGAGAAGGCCTTTGATCTTGTTAGCTGGGATCACCTATACACCACTTTGGATAAGTTCGGGTTCCTGCTGGATCTGATCAATGTGCTACGCACCCTCTACTCCCTATCAGCATCACGCATAATGTGTAATGGCTACTTATCTAACCCCATTCCTCTTCACAGGAGCACTAGGCAAGGCTGCCCCCTTTCACGTTATTGTATGCTATAGTAATAGAACCCCTCGCAATCATGCTACGTCACCTACCAGGCTACTGCGGTGCTAAGGTCCGTGACTCAGATCTGCATGTTAGTCTGTTTACAGATGACATGCTCCTTTTTATCTCAAACCCCAAGACCTGTTTTCCCCTAATTATGCAGGCAATCTCTAATTTTGGATCTTTTGTGGGTTATCGGATAAACAACTCCAAGTCTGAACTCTTTCCACTCACTCCGGTTACATGCGTCCGCTCTTCCTCTCCCACGCTTACCCAATTCCGGCTGAACACCTCTAAATTGAAGTTCTTAGGAATTTATATTCCAGTCAATGGGGGTCATTCCGAGTTGTTCGCTCGGTAAATTTTTTCGCATTGCAGCGATTTTCCGCTTAGTGCGCATGCGCAATGTCCGCAGTGCGACTGCGCAAAGTAAATTTGCTATGCAGTTAGGTTTTTTACTCACGGTTTTTTCTTCGTTCTGGTGATCGTAATGTGACTGACAGGAAGTGGGTGTTTCTGGGTGGAAACTGGCCGTTTTATGGGTGTGTGCGAAAAAACGCTACAGTTTCTGGGAAAAACGCGGGAGTGGCTGGAGAAACGGAGGAGTGTCTGGGCGAACGCTGGGTGTGTTTATGACGTCAAACCAGGAACGACAAGCACTGAACTGATCGCAGATGCCGAGTAAGTCTCGAGCTACTCAGAAACTGCACATAGATGTCTTTTCGCTATATTGCGAATCTTTCGTTCGCAATTTTAAGAAGCTAAGATTCACTCCCAGTAGGCGGCGGCTTAGCGTGTGTAAAGCTGCTAAAAGCAGCTTGCGAGCGAACAACTCGGAATGAGGGCCAATATACTGGATTTGTACTCGGTTAATTATGCCCAAGTCTTCACAAAAGTATCCCAACTTCTTACCACTTGGTCCTCCCTTCCCATCTCTTTATTGGGGAGGGTTGCTATTTTAAAGAGTATTGTTTTTCCTAAAATGTCCTATCTGCTTCAGATGCTACCTGTCCAACCCCCCCCCCCCCAACTGACTTAACCTTATGTGACCGACTGTTTTCTAAATGTTTGTATAACAATAAGAAGTCAAGAATCTCCCTCATCAAACTCAAACTACACCGCAAGGATGGTGGTCTCGCTGTACTCAACCTCTTGGCCTTCTTCAGAGCCATGAATTTTAGGTACATATCTGACTGGTTACTGGGTACCTCCTCTTATGTTAATTGTGCATTTGAACAAGCCCTCATGCATCCTTATGATCTTAGGGCTCTTCTCCACACTCCCAAGGCCCTACTTCCGCCTGTAGCACGTACGAACACGCTCTTCTGGGACGCCTACTTCTCACGGTGGCTATAAATAAAGCCATACATAGGAACCCTGAATATTCCCCCTTCTTTTCTTTGTCTGGGAACCCATGTATTACCCCATCTCCAGACAATAACAGATTTCTTGCCTGGAACTCTAAGGGAATTGATATCATTACAGATGTGTTTAATCTTGATGGAGCTATTGTGTCTTTTGCAGACTTAGCTGAGCAGCATGCTGGGCTCCTGTCAGATTTCTATGTGTTTCTCTAAGTTCATCATTATGTGCAAACTTTACCTATTCCTCCCGTGCACTGATGGAGGAGTGACCCTTTGTCACCTCTTTTACTAAAACTACAACACTTTTCCTATAAAACTAGCTGGTTATATCATGACCTGCTCCCATGTAAACCTGATGTTCTCTGGCACCCTATGATCTCTAGCTGGTCCTTGGATTAGTCCTGAGCTCCAAACATGGATTACTATCTCTCCCCCCTTCCTTCTATCCTTAAAGCCCTATACTCAGCCCAGCTCCAAGAGATCCATGTTAGGTTTCTCCACCGAGCTAATATTGCCCATGGGCAGCGTAAACATATGGTTTCCTCAGAATCCGGACAGTGCCCTAAAATGCAAAGCACCTAACGCTCTCCTGATGCATAATTTTTGGCATTGTTCGAAAGTGAAACGGATTTGGCATAAGGTGTTGTGGTATCTTAAGTCTACTTTTCATATTCTTCTCCCTATGAACCCAGCAGCAATCCTCGGCCTGAACACTACCGCCTGGCGCCTACCCCTTTCCCAGGTACATTATACCCCCTTTTTGTATGTATTGTTGACCCTGGGGAAAAAACTGATTTTAAATCATTGGATCTTCCAAACTTTCCCTTCCCTTGAGAACCTTAAATCCCTACTCACTACTACACTGTACCTTGAACGCCAGTCTACTCTCCCTGACCTGGACCGCAATGCTCTAAGTTTCTATAGGAAATGGAGTCCCTATATTGAGTCTTTCCCTCCCTCACAACAACAGCATATTTTGCAGTTATTAGTATAGCACTCTTCAGGAATGTTTATGGACTCTGCCTCACAGGTTTGTTATTGCCTATCTTATTGCTGGAATTGTTTTGTTGTTCTGCCTGACCCTTATTTTTCTATACTATACTTTGTATACAATTACTCTGTACTGTTTCTATTTTGCTGTTCTTTATTATGACAATAAAATCCAATAAAGATATTTAGAAAAAAAAAAAGACAACAGAGGACCACTAAAAAGCGAACTAGACGAATTGTTAAATAGTGACAATGAAAAAGCAGATATATTGAACATGGTGGGACTAGAACATGATAGCAGCAAGGATAATGTCCAAAAACATTTAACGTGTTTAAGTGAGGATGAAGTCCACAAGCAACTACAAAAAATGAAGATTAATAAATCTCTGGTGCCTGATGGACTACATGCAAGGGTTCTAATGGAGCTAAGCTCAGAGATAGCAAGGCCATTATACTTAATCTTTAAAGCTTCCATTACAACAGGCACGGTTCCTAGGGACTGGTGAATAGCAGATGTTGTACCACTATTTAAAAAGTAGAGATGAGCGGGTTCGGGTTTACTCGGTTCTTTACACCAGAATTATCGCTATTTCTTATTTTCTGGATTTTTCTTATTGACTAACCAAAACATGTGACGTCCGATAGCCAATAAGGAGATTTGGATAAATCCGAGTAAATCCGAATAAAACCGAACCCACTCATCTCTATTAAAAAGGGAACTAAATCTAATCCTGGAAATTACAGACCGTTAAATCTGACATCTATAGTGGGGAAAATATTGGAAGCTATATTAAGGGATAGCATTCAGGAGTACTTGGTACTCCTTAATTAGTGAGAACCAGCATGAGTTTGTGAAGGATGTCACACTAACTTAATTAGCTACTATGAAGAAGTGAGTGCAAACTTAGACATGGAAAATGCTGTGGATGTGGTCTTTTTAGATTTTGCAAA
The DNA here is from genome assembly GCF_028390025.1 of Pseudophryne corroboree. Classification (NCBI taxonomy): domain Eukaryota; kingdom Metazoa; phylum Chordata; class Amphibia; order Anura; family Myobatrachidae; genus Pseudophryne; species Pseudophryne corroboree. The sequence goes on along the minus strand of NC_086444.1, from coordinate 1,009,286,247 downwards.
AGCCTTCCACATAGTACCTCACATAAGATTGATTCATAAATTAATAGAGCTTGGTCTTGGGGACAGCATTTGTACTTTGGTCAAAAATTGGTTGGAAAATAGGGAACAGTGAGTGGTGGTCAATGGAACATTTTCGAGTTGGACTAAAGTATTAAGTGGTATACCTCAAGGGTATGTACTATGGTCTCTTCTGTTTAACATATTTATAAATGACATAGGAGAGGGCCTTGAGAGTAAAGTGTCCATTTTTGCAGATGACACTAAACTGTATAAGATAATTAAATCAGATCACGATGTTGACTCTCTTCAAAGCGACTTAACTTAAGTGCAAGTTTGGGCAACTAAGTGGAATATGAGGTTTAATATAGAGAAATATAAAGTTATGCATCTTGGGATCAAAAACAAACATGCAATCTATAAATTAGTGGGGGTAATTATTGACAAATCAGTAATGGAGAAGGATTTGGGTGTGCTCATTGACAGTAGACTTAGTAGCAGTGCCCAATGTCAGGATTCAGCAGTGAAGGCCAATAAGGTATTAGCATGCATAAAACGGGGAATAGAGATAAGGGATGAAAGTGTAATCCTGCCATTGTATAAATCAATGGTACAGCCGCATCTAGAATATTGTGTACCGTTCTGGGCTACTCACTATAAATAAGACATTGTAGAACTTGAAAAGGTTCAGAGAAGAGCTGTTAAATTGATTAAAGGCTTAGAGTCATTGGATTATGAGGAAAGGCTATCTAGGTTAGATATGTTTACACTAGAAAAAAGGTGTTTAAGAGGAGACATGATTAATATCTTCAAACACATCTAGGAACAATACAAGGAACTGTCAGGCGATTTGCTTATTGAGAGATCTATACACAGGACACGTGGTCACTGGTCACCCTCTAAGTTTAGAGAGGAGAAAGTTTAACACCAAGCATAGGAAGGGATTCTTCACAGTGCAGGCAGTAAGATTATGGAATTCACTACCAGAGAAGGTTAGAATAATTTTTAGCCGAAAAACAGCATCCAAAGATATAATATGTAATTATGATGTAATACGGTTTATGGCTCAGGAAAGATAATCCAGTGCTAGCAGTAAATCAAAATATAGGTTGAACTCGATGTGTCAGGAATCGACTTACCAGGCTGGCATCCGTCCGCCGCTGCGGACTCCGTCCTGGCTCCCTGCGGTCGCCTGTCACCTGTGCCCCTGCCATGGGACATCGTCAGGGGCCTGGGGGCACTCCTGGGGCAGCGGGCGTGTGGCGCGCCGTGTCCCTGCTGGGCCGCAGCGTGGGCGCCGCCATGACAGTCTGTAAACAGCCAGTATACTGCGGCCAATCCGGTGCTTGGCCGCACCCACTTTCCTTCACTCATCCAATCCCTGTGCACCATGGGGTACATAAGAGACTGCAGGATCAGTCTGCAGGCATCCTGGACTTTGTGTCTCTCCAGCGACCCATGTGAAAGGATCTGTTCCTGTTCCTCCTGTGTTCCTGGTTCTCTGCTTACGAACTTGTACTCCTGGTTACTCTGCACAGCTCCGTGGAACTTCAAGGCCCAGCAATACCTGCAACCTGCAAATAAGGCTTCACACTCATCACCACCTTGTGTGCTTCAGCCTGCAGTTGAAGACTGACTCCAGGTGTGTTTCATTCCTCCACCTGTGATACAGCTTGCTGCTGCCAGTGCCTCATCACCTGCACTGTGAAGTCAGACTCCTGCCTCTGCTCAGGTTTGCCATTCTACACCTTGCTGCCTAAGTTTCCTGTTTTAAAACCTGCACTGGTTTCCAAACCAGAACCATTTCACAAACACTTGTTCTTCTGTTTATATATTACCGGATATTATTTTCTCAAGTCATCTGTCATCCATTGCCATAGACTTTCAGTTATCATACTGAGTGATTGACTTTATTCATCTGTTATTATTGTTTCTGCTACCATTCTGTGTTATATCATCTGCTAAATAAAATACCATTGCGCTCATGCGCAGGAACGTTATCCAGCCTCCTCGTTTTCTCCCATCTACCTCCACTGACCCACTAGCGCCCCCTCCGGGGACACAGCCCAAACACAATCTGACAGTAAGTCCAGGATCGATGGACTCGGATGGTGGACGGAGTGTGGGGTCAGAGGCCTTGCAAAATCTGGTCTCCCGTCTGGATGGTCAAGAGGTTGCGCAGCAGCAGATGCTTCAATTCCTGCAAGGGATGTCCTCCCGATTAGATACACTACAGCAATCCCTGCCTAGTGTACTCTCTCCTACTGTTCCTGTTACTCCAGCACCTGCCAGTGCTGTGAGTTCTTCTATGCCGGCTGCATCAGCTCCAGTGTCACGTCTGCATCTGCCCGTGCCGAGCAAGTATGATGGCAGTCCTAAGTTATGTCGCGGGTTTCTCAATCAATGTGAAATACAGTTTGAGTTATTGCCACATAATTTCCCCACGCCAAGATCCAAGGTTGCCTATATCATCTCCTTACTCTCTGGATCTGCTCTGAGTTGGGTGTCTCCTCTGTGGGAACGTGCTGACCCTCTGATTAACAACTACACAGACTTCGTGTCAACCTTCAGACGGATCTTTGACGAGCCTGGTCGTGCGACATCAGCTTCGGCAGACCTGATCCAACTTCGTCAAGGTACCCGAAGCATGGGACAATATGTCATCCAGTTCCAGACGTTGGCTGCAGAGATTCAGTGGAACAACCAAGCTCTGGTAGCAGCTTTCTGGCACGGACTCTCGGATCGGATCAAGGATGAACTGGCGACCCGTGACATTCCTGTTCAACTGTCTGATTTGATCTCCCTGTGCATTAAGTTGGACTTTCGCATCCGCGAACGCAATAATGAACGCGCTCGGAGTGAGCCACGCAGATTAAGGTTCATACCTTCTGTACAGTTCCAGTCTCCCTCTTCTGACGAGCCTATGCAGATAAATAGGTCCCGCCTAACTCCTGAAGAGCGGGCAAGAAGAATACGTGAGAGACTCTGCCTATACTGTGCTGCTGCGGGCCATCAGATTAACTCCTGCACGGTGCGTTCGGGAAACGCCAGATCCTGACTTGTAAGGGAGGAGTCAAGTTAGGATCTTTCAGTCAAGCTCCTTCTCAACAAGACCTCATCCTTCCAGTGATGCTAGAGACTCCAGTTGGGCTCCAGTCTGCGTCAGCATTAGTGGACTGCGGTGCTGCAGGAAACTTTATCACCCAAGCTGCGGTAAATAAATTTTGCCTATCTACCTGTGAACTTTCTTGTCCAGTTTACATTACTGCTGTGGATGGTAGTCGAATCTCCAAGGGGAACATTTCTCATCAAACCGTTCCAGTGGTTCTGGGAGTTGGATTTCTCCATTCTGAACTGATCAAGTTCCTGGTCATCCCTCAAGCCACCCAGGAGATTGTCTTGGGCATGCCCTGGCTCCAGCTACATAATCCACAGTTTGACTGGTCAACGTTGCAGCTTACCTCATGGGGTTCACATTGTCATCAATCCTGCTTAGCCCAAGTGTGTCCCATTAAGTCTACCGAAGTAAAGACACAGTCAAGTCTCCCAGCAGCTTATCAAGACTTCTCAGACGTCTTCTGTGAAAAGGCTGCTGATATCCTGCCGCCCCATAGGGAATGGGATTGTCCCATCGATCTCCTTCCTGGCAAGAAGCCACCTAGGGGGCGCACCTACCCGTTGTCTGTTCCTGAAACTGAGGCGATGAGTAATTACATCAGAGAGAATCTTCAGAAGGGATTCATCCGTCCGTCATCATCTCCCGCTGGTGCAGGTTTCTTCTTTGTTAAAAAGAAGGATGGAGGACTGCGTCCATGCATTGACTATCGGGGTCTCAATGACATTACTATCAAGAATAGTTATCCATTACCACTCATTACCGAATTATTTGACAGAGTTAAAGGAGCCCGCATCTTCACCAAGTTAGATCTCCGCGGTGCCTATAATCTCATCAGAATACGGAGTGGTGACGAGTGGAAGACAGCTTTCAACACTCGAGATGGCCATTATGAATACCTGGTAATGCCATTTGGGTTGTGTAATGCTCCAGCAGTGTTCCAACACTTTGTGAACGAAATCTTTCGTGATGTCCTGTATAAGTACCTCGTTGTTTACTTAGATGATATCCTTATCTTCTCCCAAGACCTTCCATCTCATCGTCTACAAGTTTGTGAAGTTCTCCGACGTCTTCGTGAGAACCGGCTCTACGGGAAACTATCTAAATGCACCTTTGAAGTTCCCTCTATACCCTTCCTGGGTTATATAATTTCCGGATCGGATCTTCAGATGGACCCGACAAAATTGGAAGCTATTGCCAATTGGTCCATTCCAAACTCTCTCAAGTCTATCCAGCGATTCCTGGGTTTCGCCAACTACTATAGAAAATTCATTCGAGGATTCTCCACTCTCATCGCTCCTATTACCAACCTGACTCGGAAAGGGGCAGACCATTCCAACTGGTCAGAAGAAGCCTTGGCAGCCTTCCAGAAGATCAAGCTAGCCTTTATGTCTGCTCCAGTGCTGTCTCAGCCAGATGTCAACAGACCATTCGAGTTGGAGGTAGATGCCTCTACAGTTGGGGTTGGAGCTGTTCTCTCCCAGAAGGGATCCGATGGGAAAGTCCACCCTTGTGGGTTTTATTCTCGAAAGTTTCTTCCTGCAGAAGCTAACTACTCCGTGGGGGATCAAGAACTACTGGCGATCAAGCTGGCTCTCGAGGAATGGAGATATCTCCTAGAAGGGGCCAAACATCCGTTTAATATCTACACGGATCATAAAAACCTGCTATATTTAAAGGCAGCTCAGTGCCTTAACCCTCGCCAGTCCAGGTGGGCTATGTTTTTCTCACGTTTTAATTTCAAGCTTCATTTCCGCCCAGGTTCGCAGAATGTGAAAGCCGACGCGTTATCCCGATCCATGGAATCTGAAGAAGGAACATCTGACTCAGTGCCACATTCCATCCTGAGTCCCGTGGTTTTCGCTGCATCTCAAGTCTCCCCAGCTCCTCCTCCTGGTAAGACTTTTGTTTCCCCAGATCTCCGTCCCAAGTTGCTATCTTGGGCCCATCAATCCAAGTTCACTGGTCATCCTGGGGTCCTGAAGACCTTCAAGTTCCTTTCTGCTACATATTGGTGGCCAAAGATGAAAATGGACATCCAGGATTTCGTGGCATCCTGTCCTAAATGTGTGCAGCACAAGACTCCTCGTCAGTCTCCAGCAGGTCAGTTACAACCACTGTCTATCCCTAGTCGTCCCTGGTCACACCTGTCCATGGATTTTATCACCGACCTTCCTCCTTCTCAAGGACATAATACCATTTGGGTTGTAGTGGACAGATTCACCAAGATGGCTCATTTTGTTCCTCTCCAGGGTCTCCCTTCTGCCCCAAAACTTGCCCAAATCTTCCTACGGGAGATTTTCCGCTTACATGGTTTACCCTCTGAAATAATATCTGACCGGGGGGTACAGTTTGTAGCGAGGTTTTGGAGGGCCCTCTGTTCTGCCATGCAGGTCAAACTGAAGTTTTCATCTTCATACCATCCTCAGACGAATGGGCAGACAGAGAGGGTCAATCAAGAACTTGAGACTTTTTTAAGATTATATGTTTCATCTTCCCAGGATGACTGGTTCGATCTGCTCCCATGGGCCGAGTTTGCCCTCAACTTTCGATACCATACTGCCACTGAAACGACACCATTCTTTGCAGTATATGGGCAACATCCCCGTGTACCTGATTTCCAAGAACTCCCTCATATGGATGTTCCTGCTGCCACTACTGCTCTGACTCAGTTTTCATCTATTTGGAGAAAAATTCACGTTTCCCTCAAAAAGGCCTCCAGTCGGTATAAGGTCTTTGCCGACCGCAAGAGACGTGCGGTTCCCCATTTAAAACCTGGGGACAAGGTTTGGCTTTCAACCCGTAACCTCCGTCTCAGGGTCCCATCCATGAAGTTTGCACCACGCTTCATTGGTCCTTACACTGTCGAAAGAGTCATCAATCCAGTGGCCTATAAATTAAAGTTACCATCTTCCCTTCGTATACCTAACGCTTTTCATATTTCTCTCCTCAGACCTCTAGTCCTAAACCGCTTTCAGAATACTCTTCCAGTAGGTCCCAAGGTTCGAACTCAGCGGGGCGTGGAATTCGAGATCAACAAAATTCTGGACTCCCGTTGTCGGTATGGACGTCTCCAGTACCTGGTCGATTGGTCCGGTTATGGCCCAGAGGAGAGAAGTTGGGTGAATTCGTCCGATGTCCATGCTCCTAGGTTGGTCCGTGTCTTCCACAGCACTCATCCCTCCAAACCACGTGGGTGTTCGGTGTCCACCCCTAAAGGAGGGGGTACTGTCAGGAATCGACTTACCAGGCTGGCATCCGTCCGCCGCTGCGGACTCCGTCCTGGCTCCCTGCGGTCGCCTGTCACCTGTGCCCCTGCCATGGGACATCGTCAGGGGCCTGGGGGCACTCCTGGGGCAGCGGGCGTGTGGCGCGCCGTGTCCCTGCTGGGCCGCAGCGTGGGCGCCGCCATGACAGTCTGTAAACAGCCAGTATACTGCGGCCAATCCGGTGCTTGGCCGCACCCACTTTCCTTCACTCATCCAATCCCTGTGCACCATGGGGTACATAAGAGACTGCAGGATCAGTCTGCAGGCATCCTGGACTTTGTGTCTCTCCAGCGACCCATGTGAAAGGATCTGTTCCTGTTCCTCCTGTGTTCCTGGTTCTCTGCTTACGAACTTGTACTCCTGGTTACTCTGCACAGCTCCGTGGAACTTCAAGGCCCAGCAATACCTGCAACCTGCAAATAAGGCTTCACACTCATCACCACCTTGTGTGCTTCAGCCTGCAGTTGAAGACTGACTCCAGGTGTGTTTCATTCCTCCACCTGTGATACAGCTTGCTGCTGCCAGTGCCTCATCACCTGCACTGTGAAGTCAGACTCCTGCCTCTGCTCAGGTTTGCCATTCTACACCTTGCTGCCTAAGTTTCCTGTTTTAAAACCTGCACTGGTTTCCAAACCAGAACCATTTCACAAACACTTGTTCTTCTGTTTATATATTACCGGATATTATTTTCTCAAGTCATCTGTCATCCATTGCCATAGACTTTCAGTTATCATACTGAGTGATTGACTTTATTCATCTGTTATTATTGTTTCTGCTACCATTCTGTGTTATATCATCTGCTAAATAAAATACCATTGCGCTCATGCGCAG